>NW_025317569.1:0-55051 GCF_018873765.1 Telopea speciosissima
TTTTCTAAAAATTTTCCTTATCTCTTATTAGACGTGTGGATGCGATGCTGAGGGTCGTGATCTTTGAATCGATACCTATTTTGGCATATGTTCATTTTCAGTTTAAACCCGACTGGGTGGGCCATTTGGGGTTATTTGGGGACATTTTTTGTACTTGTTTTGGCCTGGGAATTTATAAAAAGTGTCATAATCTCTTATTAGACGTGTGGATGCGATGTTGAGGGTCTTGACCTTCAAATCGATACCTATTTCGACATTTGTTCATTTTTATTTTAAACCAGACTGGCTGGGTGTTTTGGGGTTATTTGGGGGCATTTCTGTACTTTTTTGGGGTTGGTATTTTCTAAAAAGTGTGCTTATCTCTTATTAGATGTGTAGATGCGATGTTGAGGGTCGTGACCTTCGAATCGTTACCTATTTTGGCATATGTTCATTTTTTGTTTAAACCAGACCGGGTGGGTCGTTTGAGGTTATTTGTGGGCATTTTCTATACTTTTTTGGGTTTGGGATTTTCTAAAAAGTGTCCTTAACTCTTATTAGATGTGTGGATGCAATGTTCAGGGTCGTGACCTTCGAATCGATACCTATTTTTACATATGTTCATTTTTTCTTTAAACCAGACGGGGTGGGTCGTTCAAGATTATTTGGGGGCATTTCTGTACTTTTTTGGGTTTGGTATTTTATAAAGAGTGTCCTTATCTCTTATTAGACCTGTGGATGCAATGTTGAGGGTCGTGACCTTCGAATCGATACTTATTTCAACATATGTTCATTTTCGGTTTAAACCAGATCGGGTGGACCGTTTGGGGTTATTTGGGGGCATTTCAGTACTTTTTTGGGTTTGGTATTTTCTTAAAAGTGTCCTTATCTCTTATTAGACGTGTGGATGCGATGTTGAGGGTCGTAACCTACGAATCGATGCCTATTTTGGCATATGTTCATTTTCGGTTTAAGCAACATCGGGTGGGTCGTTTGGGGTTATTTGGAGGCATTTCTGTACTTTTTTGGGTTTGGTATTTTCTAAAAAGTTTTCATATCTCTTATTAGACGTGTGGATGCAATGCTGAGGGTCGTGACCTTCGAATCGATACCTATTTTGGCATATGTTCATTTTCGGTTTAAACCTGACCAGGTGGGCCGTTTGGGGTTATTTGGGGACATTTTTGTATATTTTTTGGCCTGGGAATTTATAAAAAGTGTCATAATCTCTTATTAGACGTGTGGATGCGATGTTGAGGGTCGTGACCTTCAGATCGATACCTATTTTGACATTTGTTCATTTTTATTTTAAACCAGACTGGCTGGGTCTTTTGGGGTTATTTGGGGGCATTTTTGTACTTTTTTGGGGTTGGTATTTTTTAAAAAGTGTCCTTATCTCTTATTAGACGTGTAGATGCGATGTTGAGGGTCTTGACCTTCGAATCGTTACCTATTTCGGCATATGTTCATTTTTTGTTTAAACCAAACCGGGTGGGTCGTTTGAGGTTATTTGGGGACATTTTCAATACTTTTTTGGGTTTGGGATTTTCTAAAAAGTGTCCTTAACTCTTATTAGATGTGTGGATGCAATGTTCAAGGTCGTGACCTTCGAATCGATTCCTATTTTTACATATGTTCATTTTTTCTTTAAACCAGACGGGGTGGGTCGTTCTGGGTTATTTGGTGGCATTTCAGTACTTTTTTGGGCTTGGGGTTTTCTAAAAAGTGTCCTTATCTCTTATTAGACATGTGGATGCGATGTTGAGGGTCGTGACCTTCGAATCGAGACCTATTTCGACATATGTTAATTTTTGTTTAAGCCAGACTGGGTGGGTCGTTTAGGGTTATTTGGGGGCATTTCTATACTTTTTTGGATTTGGTATTGTCTAAAAAGTGTCCTTTTCTCTTATTAGACGTGTGGATGTGATGTTGAGGGTCGTGACCTGCGAAACGATACTTATTTTGGCATATGTTCATTTTTTGTTTAAACCAGACCGGGTGGATCGTTTGGGGTTATTTGGGGGCATTTTTGTACTTTTTTGGGCTTGGGATTTTATAAAAGGTGTCCTTATCTCGTATTAGATGTGTGGATGCAATGTTGGGGGTCGTGACCTTCCAATCGATATCTAATTCGACATATGTTTATTTTAGGTTAAACCAGACCTAGTGGGTCGATTGGGGTTATTTGGCGGCATTTCTATACTTCTTTGGGTTTGGTATTTTCTAAAAAGTGTCCTTGTTCCTTATTAAACGTGATGCGATGTTGGGGGTCGTCACCTACAAATCAATACCTATTTCGCCATATGTTCATTTTCGGTTTAAACCAGATTGGGTGGATCGTTAGGGATTATTTGGGGGGCATTTCTGTACTTTTTTGGGTTTGGTATTTTCTAAAAAGTATCGTTATCTCTTATTAGACGTGTGGATGCGATGTTGAGGGTCGTGACCTTCGAATTGATACCTATTTTGGCATATGTTCATTTTCGGTTTAAACCAGACCAGGTGGATTGTTTGGGGTTATTTCGGGGCATTTCTGTACTTTTTTGGGCTTGGGATTTTCTAAAAAGTCTCCTTATCTCTTATTAGTCGTGTGGATACGATGCTGAGGGTCATGACCTTCGAATCGATACCTATTTTGGCGTATGTTCATTTTTTGTTTAAACTAGACTGGGTGGGTCGTTTTGGGTTATTTGGCGGCATTTCTGTACTTTTTTAGGATTGGTATTTTCTAAAAAGTATCCTTATCTCTTATTAGACGTGTGGATGCGATGTTGAGGGTCGTGACCTACGAATCGATACCTATTTCGGCATATGTTCATTTTCAATTTAAACCAGACCAGGTGGGTTGTTTGGGGTTATTAGTGGGCATTTCTATACTTTTTTGGGCTTTGGATTTTCTAAAAGCTGTCCTTATCTCTTATTAGATGTGTGGATGCGATATTGAGTGTCGTGACCATCAGATCGATACCTATTTCGGTATATGTTCATTTTCGGTTTAAACCAGACCGGGTGGGTCCTTTGGGGTTATTTTGCAGCATTTCTATACTTTTTTGGGTTTGGAATTTTCTAAAAAGTATCCTTATCTCTTATTAGACGTGTGGATGCGATGTTGGGGGTTGTGACCTATGAATCGATACCTATTTTGGCATATGTTCATTTTTTGTTTAAACCATACCGGGTGGGTCGTTTGGGGTTATTTGGGGGCATTTCTGTACTTTTTTGGGTTTGGTATTTTCAAAAAAGTGTCCTTATCTCTTACTAAACGTGTGCATGCGATGTTGATGGTCGTGACCTTCGAATTGATACCTATTTCGGCATATGTTAATTTTGGAATTAAACCAGATCGGGTGGGTCGTTTGGGGTTATTTGGGGGCATTTCTGTACTTTTTTGGGTTTGGTATTTTCAAAAAAGTGTCCTTATCTCTTACTAAACGTGTGCATGCGATGTTGGTGGTCGTGACCTTCGAATCGATACCTATTTCGGCATATGTTAATTTTTGAATTAAACCAGATCGGGTGGGTCGTTTGGGCTTATTTGGGGGCATTTTTTTACTCTTTTGGGCTTGGGATTTTCTAAAAAATGTGTTTATCTCTTATTATATGTGTGGATGAGATGTAGAGGGTCGTGACCTTTGAATCGATACCTGTTTCGACATATGTTCATTTTCGATTTAAACCGGACCGGGTTGGTCGTTTGGGGTTATTTGGGGGCATTTCTGTACTTTTTTGGGCTTAGGATTTTCTAAAAGGCGTCATTTTCTCTTATTAGACGTGTGGATGCAATGTTGAAGGTCAGGATCTACGAATCGAGGCCTATTTCGGCATATGTTCATTTTCGGTTTAAACCAGAACGGGTGGGTCGTTTGGGGTTATTTGGCGGCTTTTCTGTACTTTTTTGCGTTTGGTATTTTTTAAAAAGTGTCCTTATCTCTATTAGATGTATGGAGGCAATGTTGAAGGTCAGGACCTACTAATCGATGCCTATTTCGGCCTATGTTCATTTTTGGTTTAAAGCCGACCGGGTGGGTCGTTTGGGGTTATTTGGGGGCATTTCTATACTTTTTTGGTTTGGTTTTTTCTTAAAAGTGTCTTTATCTCTTATTAGACATGTGGACGCGATGCTGAGGGTCGTGACTTTCGAATCGATGCCAATTTTGGCATATGTTCATTTTCGGTTTAAACCCGATTGAGTGGGTATTTGGGGTTATTTGGGGGCATTTCTATACTTTTTTGGGCTTTTGATTTTATAAAAAGTGTCATTATCTCTTATTAGATGTGAGGATGCAATGTTGAGGGTCGTGACCTTCGAATCAGTACCTATTTCAACATATGTTCACCTTTGGTTTAAACCAGAGCAGGTGGGTCGTTTGGGGTTATTTGGGGGCATTTCTGTACTTTTTTGTGCTTGGGATTTTCTAAAAGGTGTCCTTATCTCTTATTAGTCGACTGGATGCGATGTTGAGGGTCGTGACTTTCGAATCGATACCTATTTTGACATATGTTCATTTTCTATTTAAACAAGACCGGGTGGGTCGTTTGGGGTTATATGGGGGCATTTTTATACTTTTTTGGGCTTGGGATTTTCTAAAAAGTGCCTTTATCTCTTATTAGACGTGTTGATGCGATGTTTAGTGTAGTGACCTTCGAATCAATACGTATTTCTTTATAAGTTCATTTTTTATTTAAAATAGACCGGGTGGGTCGTTTGGGGTTATTTGGGAGCTTTTCTGTACTTTTTTGGGTTTGGTATTTTCTAAAAAGTGTCCTTATCTCTTCTTAGACGTGTGGATGCGATGTTGTGGGTCGTGACCTTTGAATCGATACCTGTTTTGGCATATGTTCATTTTCGATTTAAACCAGACCGGGTGGGTCGTTTAGGGTTATTTGGGGGTATTTTTGTACTTTTATGGGCTTCGGATTTTCTAAAAAGTGTTATTATATCTTATTAGACGTGTGGATGCGATGTTGAGGGTCGTGACCTTAGAATCGATACCTATTTTGACATTTGGTCATTTTTCGGTTTAAACCAGACCGGATGGGTCGTTCAGGATTATTTGGGGGCATTTACATACTTTTTTGGGTTTGGTATTTTTGAAAAAGTGTTTTTATCTCTTATTAGACCTGTGGATGCGATGTTGAGGGTCGTGACCTTCGTAACGATACCTATTTCGGCATATGTTCATTTTCGATTTAAACCAGACAGGGTGGGTCGTTTTGGGTAATTTGGTGCCATTTTTGTACTTTTTTGGGCTTGGGATTTTTCAAAAAGTGCCCTTATCTCTTATTAGACGTGTGGATGCGATATTGAGGGTTGTGACCTGTGAATCGAGACCTATTTCAATATATGTTCATTTTTTGTTTAAACCAGACCGGGTGGGTTGTTTAGGGTTATATAGGGGCATTTCTACACTTTTTCGGTTTCATATTTTCTAAAAAGTGTTCTTATTTCTTATTGGACATGTGGATGCGATGTTGAGGGTCGTGACCTTCGAAACGATACCTATTTCGGGATATGTTCATTTTCAGTTTAAACTAGATCGGGTGAGTCGTTTTGGATTATTTGGGGGCATTTCTGTACTTTTTTGGGTTTGGTATTTTCTAAACATTGTAGTTATCGCTTATTAGACGTGTGGATGCGATGTTGAGGGTCGTGATCTTCGAATCGACACCTTTTTCGGCATATGTTCATTTTCTGTTTCAACCAGACCAGGTGGGTCGTTTGGGGTTATTTCGGGGCATTTTTGTACTTTTGTGTGTTTGGGATTTTCTAAAAAGTGTCCATATCTCTTAATAGACTTGTGGATACGATGCTGGGGGTCATGGCCTTCGAATCGATACCTATTTCGGCATTTGTTCATTTTCGGACTTAAACCCGACTAGGTGGGTTGGTTGGGGTTATTTGGCGGCATTTCTGTACTTTTTTAGGTTTGGTATTTTCTAAAAAGTATCCTTATCCCTTATTAGACGTGTGGATACGATATTGAGGGTCGTGACCTACGAATCGATATATATTTCGGCATATGTTCATTTTTTGTTTAAACCAGACTCGGTGGGTCATTTGGGATTATTTGGGCGCATTTCTGTATTTTTTTGGGCTTTGGATTTTCTAAAAGTTGTCCTTATCTCTTATTAGATGTGTGGATGCGATGTTGAAGGTCGTGACCTTCAAATCGATACCTATTTTGACATATATTCATTTTCGATTTAAACCCAACCAAGTGGGTCATTTGGGGTTATTTTGGGACATTTCTGCACTTTTTTGGGCTTGGGATTTTATAAAAACTGTCCTAATCTCTTATTAGATGTGTGGATGCGATGTTGGGGGTCGTGACCTTCAAATCGATACCTATTTCAACATATGTTCATTTTTGGTTTAAACTAGAACGGGTGGGTCATTTGGGGTTATTTGGCGGCTTTTCTGTACTTTTTTACGTTTGGTATTTTCTATAAAGTGTCCTTATCTCTTATTATACGTGTGGATGCGATGCCAAGGGTCGTCACCTTCGAATCGATAACTATTTTGCCATATGTTCATTTTCGGTTTAAACCCGACCAGGTGGGTCGTTTGGGATTATTTGGGGACATTTCTGTACTTTTTTGGGCATGGGATTTTTATAAAAAGTGTCCTAATCTCCTATTAGACGTGTGGATGCGATGTTGAGGGTGTGACCTTCAAATCGATAACAACTATTTTGGCATATGTTCATTTTTGGATTAAACCAGACCAGGTGGGTCATTTGGGTTGTTTGGGGGCATTTTTGTACTTTTCTGGGCTTCGGATTTTCTAAAAAGTGTCCTTATCTCTTATTAGACGTGTGGATGCGATGTTGAGGGTCGTGACCTTCGAATCGATACCTATTTCGACATATGTTGACTTTTGGTTTGAACCAGACCAGGTGGGTCGTTTGGGGTTATTTTGGGGCATTTCTATACTTTTTTGGGGTTGGCCTTCCTAAAAGGTGCCCTTATCTATTATTAGACGACTGGATGCGATGTTGAGGGTCCTGACCTTCGAATCGATACCTTTTTCAACATATGTTAATTTTCGGTTTAAACCCGACCGGCTTGGTCGTTTGGGGTTATTTGGGGGCATTTCTGTACTTTTTTGGGTTTTGTATTTTCTAAAAAGTGTCTTTATCTCTTATTAGACATGTGGATGCGATGTTGAGGGTCGTGACCTTCGAATGGATGCCTATTTTGGCATATGTTCATTTTCGGTTTAAACCTGACTAGGTGGGTCGTTCGGGATTATTTTGAGGCATTTCTGTACTTTTATGGGTTTAGTATTTTCTAAAAAGTGTCATTATCTCTTATTAGATGTGTGGATGCAATGTTAAGGGTTGCCAGCTTTGAATTGATACCAATTTCGATATATGTTCATTTTCGGTTTAAACCAGACCGGGTGGGTCCTTTTGGGTTATTTGGCGGCATTTTTGTACTTTATGGGATTTAGTAATTTTTAAAAAGTGTCCTTATCTGTTATTAGACGTGTGGATGCGATGTTGAGGGTCGTGACTTTCGAAACGATACCTATTTTGGCAAATGTTCATTTTTAATTTAAAACAAACCGGGTGGGCTGTTTTGGGTTATTTGGGGGCATTTCTGTACTTTTTTGGGCTTTGGATTTTTTTAAAAGTGTCATTATCTCTTGTTAGACGTGTGGATGCGATGTTGAAGGTCGTGACCTACGAATCGATGCCGATTTCGGCATATGTTCATTTTCGGTTTTAACCAGACCAGGTGGCTGGTTTGGGGTTATTTGGAGGCATTTTCGTACTTTTTCGGGCTTGGGATTTTCTAAAAGGTTTCCTTATCTCTAATTAGACGTGTGGAAGCGATGTTGAGGGCCCTAACTTTCGAATCGATACCTATTTCGACATATGTTCATTTTTTATTTAAACCGGACCGGGTGGATCGTTTAGGGTTATTTGGCAGAATTTTTGTACTTTTTTGGGTTTGGTATTTTCTTAAAAGAGTCCTTATCCCTGATTAGACTATGGATGCGATGTTGAGGGTCGTGACCTACAAATCGATGCCTATTTTAGCATATGTTCATTTTCAGTTTAAGCCAGATCGGGTGGGTCATTTGGGGTTATTTGGGGGCATTTCTGTACTTTTTTGGGTTTGGTATTTTTTAAAAAGTGGCCTTATCTCTTATTAGACGTGTGGATGCGATGCGAGGGTCATGACCGTCGAATTGATACCTATTTTTGCATATGTTCATTTTCGATTTAAACCCGATTGGGTAGATCGTTTGGGGTTATTTGGGGACATTTCTGTACTTTTTTGGACTTGGGATTTCATAAAAAAGTGTCATAATCTCTTATTATATGTGTGGATGCGATGTTGAGGGTCGTGACCTTCAAATCGTAACTATTTCAACATATGTTAATTTTTTGTTTAAACTAGACGGGGTGGGTCGTTTGGGGTTATTTGGGGGTATTTTTGTATTTTTTGGGTTATGAATTTTCTAAAAAGTGTCCTTATCTCTTATTAGTCGTGTGGATGTGATGTTGGGGTTCGTGACCTATTTCGGCATATGTTCCTTTTCGATTTAAACCAGACCGGGTGGGTCGTTTGGGGTTATATGGGGGCATTTTTGTATTTTTTTGGATTTGGTACTTTCTAAAAAGTGTCCTTATTTCTAATTAGACATGTGGATACGATGTTGAGGGTCGTGACCTTCGAATTGATACGTATTTCGGCATATGTTCATTTTTGGTTTAAACCAGAACGGGTGGATCATTTGGGGTTATTTGGGGGTTTTTTTGTACTTTTTTGGATTTGGTATTTTTTCTAAAAAGTGTCCTTATCTCTATTTAGACGTGTGGATGCGATGTTGAGGGTCGTGACCTTCGAATCGATACCTATTTCGGCATATGTTCATTTTTGGTTTAAACCAGACTGGGTGCATCATTTGGGGTTATTTGGGGGCATTTCTGTACTTTTTTGGGCTTGGGATTTTCTAAAAGGTGTCCTTATCTCTTATTAGACGTGTGGATGCGATGTTGTGGGTCGTGACCTTCGAATCGATACCTATTTCTGCATATGTTCATTTTTGGTTTAAACCAGACCGGGTGGGTTGGTTGGGCTTATTTGTGGGCATATCTGTACTTTTTTGGACACGGGATTTTCTAAAAAGTGATCGTATCTCTTATTAGACGTGTGGATGCGATGTTGAGGGTTGTGACCTTCGAATCGGTACCTGTTTTGACATATGTTCATTTTCGGTTTAAACCAGACCGGGTGGGTCGTTTGGGGTTATTTTTGTACTTTTATGGGCTTTGGAATTTCTAAAAGGTGTCCTTATCTCTTATTGGACGTGTGGATACGATGTTGAGGGTCGTGACCTTTGAATCGATACTTATTTCGACATATGTTCATTTTTTATTTAAACTAGACCGGGCAGGTCGTTTGGGGTTATTTGGGGGTATTTTTGTACTTTTTTGGGTTTGGTATTTTCTAAAAAGTGTTCTTATCTCTAATTAGACGTGTGGATACGATGTTGAGGGTCATGACCTTCGAATCGATACCTATTTTGATATATGTTCATTTTCTGTTTAAATTAGACCGGGTGGGTCATCTGGGGTTATTTTGGGGCATTTCAGTAATTTTTTGTGTTTTGTATTTTCTAAAAAGTGTCCTTATCTCTTATTAGATGTGTGGATGCGATGTTGAGAGTTGTCACCCTCGAATCGATACCTATTTCGGCATATGTTCATTTTCGATTTAAACCCGACCGGGTGGGTCGTTTGTGGTTATTTTGGGACATTTTTGTACTTTTTTGGGTTTGGGATTTTTTTTAAAGTGTCCTTATCTCAAATTAGACGTGTGTGGATGCAATGATGAGGGTCGTGACCCTCGAATCGATACCTATTTTGACATATGTTCATTTTCGGTTTAAACCTGATCGAGTGGGTCGTTTTGGGTTATTTGGAGGCATTTCTGTACTTTTTTGGGTTTGGTAATTTCTAAAAAGTGTTCTTATCTGTTCTTAGATGTGTTGATGCGATGTTGAGGGTCGTGACCTTCGAAACGATACCTATTTTGGCATATGTTCATTTTTTGTTGAAACCAAACCGGGTGGGCCATTTTGGGTTATTTGGGGGTATTTTTTGACTTTTTTGGGGTGCGGATTTTTTAAAAAGTGTCCTTATCTCTTATTAGACGTGTGGATGCGATGCTGAGGGTCGTGACCTTTGAATCGAGACCAATTTGGACATATGTTCATTTTTTGTTTAAACCAGACTAGGTAGGTCGTTTAGGGTTATTTGGGGGCATTTCTATACTTTTTTGGGTTTGGTATTTTAAAAAAAGTGTCCTTGTCTCTTATTAGACACGTGGATGCGATGTTGAGGGTCGTGACCTTTGAAACGATACCTATTTCATCATATGTTCATTTTCGGATTAAACCAAATTGGATGGGTCGTTTGGGGTTATTTGGGGGCATTTTTGTACTTTTTTTGGCTTGGGATTTTCTAAAAAGTGTCCTTATCTCTTATTGGACGTGTGGATGCGATGTTGAGGGTCGTGACCTTCGAATCGATACCTATTTCGACATATGTTCATTTTCGGTTTAAACTAGACCGGGTGGGTCGTTTGGGGTTATTTGGGGGCATTTTTGTACTTTTTTTGGGCTTGGGATTTTTTAAAAGCTGTCCTTATCTCTTATAAGACTTGTGGATGCGATGTTGAGGGTCGTGACCTACGGATCAATACCTATTTCAAAATATGTTCATTTTCGGTTTAAACCAGACCGGGTGGGTCGTTTGGGGTTATTTGGTGGAATTTCTGTACTTTTTTTGGTTTGGCATTTGCTAAAAAGTGTCCTTATCTCTTCTTAGACGTGTGGATGCGATGTTGTGAGTCGTGACCTTCGAATCGATACCTATTTTGGCATATGTTCATTTTCGGTTTAAACCAGACCGGGTGGGTCGTTTTGGGTTATTTGGGCGTATTTCTGTACTTTTATGGGCTTCGGATTTTCTAAAAAGTGTCCTTATCGCTTATTTGATGTGTGGATGCGATGTTGAGGGTCGGGACCTTAGAATCCTTACCTATTTTGACATTTGGTCATTTTTTGGTTTAAACCAGACAGGGTGTGTCGTTCGGGATTATTAGGGGGCATTTACATACTTTTTTGGGTTTGGTATTTTCTAAAAAGTGTCCTTATCTCTTATTAGACCTTTGGATGTGATGTTGAGGGTCGTGACCTTCGTAACGATACCTATTTCAGCATATGTTCATTTTCGGTTTAAACCAGACCGGGTGGGTTGTTTTGGGTAATTTGGTGCCATTTCTGTACTTTTTTGGACTTGGGATTTTCCAAAAAGTGTCCTTATCTCTTATTAGACGTGTGGATGCGATATTAAGGGTCGTGACCTTCGAATCGAGACCTATTTCAATATTTGTTCATTTTTTGTTTAAACCAGACCGGGTGGGTCGTTTAGGGTTATATAGGGGCATTTCTATACTTTTTTCGGTTTTGTATTTTCTAAAAAGTGTCCTTATTTCTTAATAGACGTGTGGATGCGATGTTGAGGGTCGTGACCTTCGAAACGATACCTATTTTGGCATATGTTCATTTTCAGTTTAAACCCGATCGGGTGGGTCGTTTTGGATTATTTGGGGGCATTTTCCGTACTTTTTTGGGTTTGGTATTTTCTAAACAGTGTATCTATCGCTTATTAGACGTGTGGATGTGATGTTGAGGGTCGTGACCATCGAATCGACACCTATTTCGGCATATGTTCATTTTCGGTTTCAACCAGACCAGGTGGGTCGTTCGGGGTAATTTCGGGGCATTTTTGTATTTTTGTGTGTTTGGGATTTTCTAAAAAGTGTCCTTATCTCTTAATAGACTTGTGGATGCGATGCTGGGGGTCGTGGCCTTCGAATCGATACCTATTTTGGCATATGTTCATTTTCGGTTTAAACCCGACTGGGTGGGTTGTTTGGGGCTATTTGGCGGCATTTCTGTACTTTTTAGGTTTGGTATTTTCTAAAAAGTATCCTTATCTCTTATTAGACGTGTGGATGCGATGTTGAGGGTCGTGACCTACGAATCGATACCTATTTCGGCATATGTTCTTTTTCGGTTTAAACCAGACTCGGTGGGTCGTTTGGGATTATTTGGGGGCATTTCTGTATTTTTTTAGGCTTTGGTTTTCTAAAAGTTGTCCTTATCTCTCATTAGATGTGTGGATGCGATGTTGAAGGTCGTGACCTTCGGATTGATACCTATTTCGACATATGTTCATTTTCAATTTAAACCCGACCAAGTGGGTCATTTTGGGTTATTTGGGGACATTTCAGTACTTTTTTTAGCTTGGGATTTTATAAAGAGTGTCCTAATCTCTTATTAGACTTGTGTATGCGATGTTGAGGGTCGTGACCTTCAAATCAATACCTTTTTCGACATATGTTCATTTTTCGGTTTAAACCCGACCAGGTGGGTCGTTTGGGGTTATTTGGGGACATTTCTGTACTTTTTTGGGCTAGGGATTTTATAAAAAGTGTCCTAATCTCCTATTAGACGTGTGGATGCGATGTTGAGGGTCGTGACCTTCAAATCGATAACAACTATTTTGGCATATGTTCATTTTTGGATTAAACCAGACCAGGTGTGTCGATTGGGTTGTTTGGGGGCATTTTTGTACTTTTCTAGGCTTCGGATTTTTTAAAAAGTGTCCTTATCTCTTATTAGACGTGTGGATGCGATGTTGAGGGTCACGTTTTCGAATCGATACCTATTTTGACATATGTTCATTTTCGGTTTAAACTAGACCGGGTAGGTCATTTGGGGTTATTTGGGGGCATTTTTGTACTTTTTTTGGGCTTGGGATTTTCTAAAAGCTGTCCTTATCTCTTATAAGACGTGTGGATGCGATGTTGAGGGTCGTGACCTTTGGATCAATTCCTATTTCAAAATATGTTCATTTTCAGTTTAAACCAGACCGGGTGGGTCGTTTGGGGTTATTTGGTGGCATTTCTGTACTTTTTTGGGTTTGGTATTTTCTAAAAAGTGACCTTATCTCTTATTAGACGTGTGGATATGATGTTGAGGGTCGTGACCTACGAATCGATGCCTATTTCGACATATGTTCATTTTCAGTTTAAGCCAGATTGGGTGGGTCATTTCGGGTTATTTGGGGGCATTTTTGTACTTTTTTGGGTTTGGTATTTTCTAAAAAGTGTCCTTATCTCTTACTAGAAGTGTGGATGCGATGCTGAGAGTAGTGACCTTCGAATCGATACCTATTTTTGCATATGTTCATTTTCGATTTAAACCCAACCGGGTGGGTCATTTGGGGTTATTTAGGGACATTTCTGTACTTTTTTGGACTTGGGATTTCATAAAAAGTGTCCTAATCTCTTGTTATATGTGTGGATGCGATGTTGAGGGTTGTGTGACCTTCAAATCGATACCTATTTCTATATATGTTTATTTTTGGTTTAAATCAGACAGGGTGGGTCGTTTTGGGTTATTTGGGGGCATATTTGTACTTTTTTGGGTTTGGAATTTTCTAAAAAGTGTCCTTATCTCTTATTAGTCGTGTGGATGCGATGTTGGGGTTCGTGACTTTCGAATCGTTACATATTTCGGCATATGTTCATTTTTGGTTTAAACCAGACCGCGTGGGTCGTTTGGGGTTATAAGGGGGCATTTTTGTATTTTTTTGGGTTTGGTACTTTCTAAAATGTGTCCTTATCTCTAATTAGACGTGTGGATACGATGTTGAGGGTCGTGACCTTTGAATCGATACCTATTTCGACATATGTTCATTTTTTGTTTAAACCTGACCGGGTGGGTCGTTTAGGGTTATTAGGGGGCATTTTTGTACTTTTTTGGGTTTGGTATTTTTCTAAAAAGTGTCCTTATCTCTATTTAGACGTATGGATGCGATGTTGAGGGTCGTGACCTTCGAATCGATACCTATTTCGGCATATGTTCATTTTCGGTTTAAACCAAACCGGGTGGGTCATTTGGGGTTATTTGGCGGCATTTCTGTACTTGTTTGGGCTTGGGATTTTCTAAAAGGTGTCCTTATCTCTTATTAGAAGTGTGGATGCAATGTTGTGGGTCGTGACCTTCGAATCGATACCGATTTTGGCATATGTTCAGTTTTGGTTTAAACCAGATCGGGTGGGTTGTTCGGGGTTAATTGTGGGCATATCTGTACTTTTTTGGTCACGGGATTTTCTGAAAAGTGTCCTTATCTCTTATTAGACGTGTGGATGCGATGTTGGGGGTCGTGACCTTCGAATCGATACCTATTTTGGCATATGTTCATTTTCGGTTTAAACAAGACTGGGTGCGTCATTTGGGGTTATTTGGGGGCATTTCTGTACTTTTTTGGGCTTGGGATTTTCTAAAAGGTGTCCTTATCTCTTATTAGAAGTGTGGATGCAATGTTGTGGGTCGTGACCTTCGAATCAATACCTATTTCGGCATATGTTCATTTTTCATTTAAACAAGACCGGGTGGGTTGTTCGGGCTTAATTGTGGGCATATCTATACTTTTTTGGTCACGGGATTTTCTGAAAAGTGTCCTTATCTCTTATAAGACGTGTGGATGCGATGTTGAGGGTTGTGACCTTCGAATCGGTACCTATTTCGACATATGTTCAATTTTGGTTTAAACCAGACTGGGTGGGTCGTTTGGGGTTATTTAAGGGCATTTCTATACTTTTATGGGCCTGGGATTTTCTGAAAGGTGTCCTTATCTCTTATTAGACGTGTGGATGCGATGTTGAGGGTCGTGACCTTCCAATCAATACCCATTTTGACATATGTTCATTTTTTGTTTAAACCAGACGGGGTCGGT
The DNA here is from genome assembly GCF_018873765.1 of Telopea speciosissima. Taxonomy (NCBI): domain Eukaryota; kingdom Viridiplantae; phylum Streptophyta; class Magnoliopsida; order Proteales; family Proteaceae; genus Telopea; species Telopea speciosissima. The sequence continues at coordinate 14,808 of NW_025317569.1, forward strand.
CGTTTGGAGTTTTTTGGGGGCATTTCTGTACTTTTTTGTGTTTGGTATTTTCTAAAAACTGTCTTTAACTCTTATTACACGTGTGGATGCGATGTTGAGGTTTGTGACTTTCGAATCGTTACCTATTTCGGTATATGTTCATTTTTGGTATAAACCAGACTGGGTGGTTCGTTTGGGGTTATTTGGGGGCATTTTTGTACTTTTTTGGGTTTGGTATTTTCTAAAAAAGTGTCCTTATCTCTAATTAGACGTGTGGATACGATGTTGAGTTTCGTGACCTTCGAATCGATACCTATTTCGGTATATGTTCATTTTCGTTTTAAACCAGCTCGGGTGGGTCGTTTGGGGTTATTTGGGTCATTTCTGTTCTGTACTTTTTTGGGGTTGCGAGTGTCTAAAAGTGTCCGTTTCTTTAATTAAACGTGTGGATGCGATGTTGAGGGTCGTGACCTTCGAATCGATACCTATTTTGACATATGTTCATTTTTGGTTTAAACCAGACCGGGTGGGTCGTTTGGGGTTATTTTGGGGCATTTCAGTACTTTTTTGTGTTTTATATTTTCTAAAAAGTGTCCTTATCTCTTATTAGACGTGTGGATGCGATGTTGAGAGTCGTAACCATCGAATCGATACCTATTTTGGCATATGTTCATTTTTTGTTTAAACCAGACCGGGTGCGTCGTTTGGGGTTATTTGGGAGCATTTCTGTACTTTTTTGGGCTTGGGATTTTCTAAAACGTGTCCTTATCTCTAATTAGACGTGTGGGTACGATGTTGAGGGTCGTGACCTTCGAATCGGTACCTATTTTGGCATATGTTCATTTTCGGTTTAAACCAGACCAAGTCGGTCGTTTGGGGTTATTTGGGGGTATTTCTGTACTTTTATGGGCTTTGGATTTTCTAAAAGGTGTCCTTATCTCTTATTAGACGTGTGGATATGATGTTGAGGGTCGTGACCTTTGAATTGATACCTATTTCGACATATGTTCATTTTCTGTTTAAACCAGATCGGGTGGTTCGTTTGGGTTATTTGGCGGCATTTCGGTACTTTTTGGGTTGGGTATTTTCTAAAAAGTGTCCTTATCTCTTGTTAGGCGTGTGGATGCGATGTTGAGGTTTGTGACCTTCGAATCGTTATCAATTTCGGCATATGATCATTTTTTGTTTAAACCAGACCGGGTGGGTCGTTTGGGGTTATTTGAGGGCATTTTTGTACTTTTTTGGGTTTGGTATTTTCTAAACAGTGTCCTTGTCTCTAATTAGACGTGTGGATACGATGTTTAGGGTCGTGACCTTCGAATCGATACCTATTTCGGCATATGTTCATTTTTGGTTTAAACCAGATCGGATGGGTCGTTTTGGGTTATTTGGGTCATTTTTGTACTTTTTTGGGGTTGGGAGTTTCTAAAAAGTATCCTTATCTCTAATTAGATGTGTGGATGCGATGTTGAGGGTCGTGATCTAGGAATCGATACCTATTTTGGCATATGTGCATTTTCGGTTTAAACCAGACCGGGTGGGTCGTTTGGGGTTATTTTGGAGTATTTCAATAATTTTTTGTGTTTGGTATTTTCTAAAAAGTGTCATTATATCTTATTAGATGTGTGGATGCGATGTTGAGAGTCGTAACCTTCGATTCGATACCTATTTCGGCATATGTTCATTTTCGATTTAAACCAGACCGGGTGGGTCGTTTGGGGTTATTTTGGGACATTTTTGTACTTTTTTGGGTTTGAGATTTTTTTAAAAGTGTCCTTATCTCAAATTAGATGTGTGTGGATTCAATGTTGAGGGTCGAGTCCTTCGAATCGATACCTATTTTGACATATGTTCATTTTTGGTTTAAACCAAATCGAGTGGGTCGTTTTGGGTTATTTGGCTGCATTTCTGTACTTTTTTGGGTTTGGTAATTTCTAAAAAGTGTCATTATCCGTTATTAGACGTGTGGATGCGATGTTGAGGGTCGTGACCTATGAAACGATACCTATTTCAGCATATGTTCATTTTTTATTTAAACCAAACCGGGTGGGCCGTTTTGGGTTATTTGGGGGCATTTCTGTCCTTTTAAGGGCTTGGGAGTTTTTTTAAAAGTGTCCTTATTTCTTATTAGACGTGTGGATGCGATGCTGAGGGTCGTGACCTTTGAATCGAGACCTATTTGGACATATGTTCATTTTCGTTTTAAACCAGACTAGGTGGGTTGTTTAGGGTTATTTGGGAGCATTTCTATACTTTTTTGGGTTTGGTATTTTAAAAAACGTGTCCTTGTCTCTTATTAGACGCGTGGATGCGATGTTAAGGGTCGTGACCTAAAAACGATACCTATTTCATCATTTGTTCATTTTCGGATTAAACCAGCCTGGGTGAGTCGTTTGGGGTTATTTGGGGGCATTTTTGTACTTTTTTTGGCTTGGGATTTTCTAAAAAGTTTCCTTATCTCTTATTAGATGTGTGGATGCGATGTTGAGGGTCGTGACCTTCGAATCGATACCTATTTCAACATATGTTCATTTTCGATTTAAACCAAACCGGGTGGGTCGTTTGGGGTTATTTGGGGGCATTTTTGTACTTTTTTAGGCTTGGGATTTTCTAAAAGCTGTCCTTACCTCTTATAAGACGTGTGGATGCGATGTTGAGGGTCGTGACCTTCGGATTGATACCTATTTCGACATATGTTCATTTTCGGTTTAAACCAGACCGGGTGGGTCGTTTGGGATTATTTGGCGCTATTTCTGTACTTTTTTGGGTTTGGTATTTTCTATAAAGTGTCCTTATCTCTTATTCGACGTGTGGATGCGATATTGAGGGCCGTGACCTACGAATCGATGCCTATTTTGGCATATGTTCATTTTTAGTTTAGATAAGATCGGGTGGCTCATTTGGGATTATTTAGAGGCATTTTCGTGCTTTTTTGGGCTTGGGATTTTCTAAAAGGTGTCCTTATCTCTAATTAGACGTGTGGATGCGATGTTGAGGGTCGTGACATTCGGATCGATACCTATTTCGACATATGTTCAATTTGGTTTAAACCAGACCGGGTGGGTCGTTTGGGGCTATTTGGCAGCATTTCTATGCTTTTTTGGGTTTGGTATTTACTTAAATGTGTCCTTATCCCTTATTAGACTCTGAATGCGATGTTGAGGGTCGTGACCTACGAATCGATGCCTATTTCGGCATATGTTCATTTTTTATTTAAGCCAGATCGGGTGGGTCATTTGGGGTTATTTGGGGGCATTTCTGTACTTTTTTGGGTTTGGTATTTTCTGAAAAGTGTCCTTATCTCTTATTAGATGTGTGGATGCGATGTTCAGGTTCGGGTCCTTCGAATCGATACATATTTCGGCATATGTTCATTTTCGGTTTAAACCAGACCGGGTGGGTTGTTTGGGGTTATATGGGGGCATTTTTGTATTTTCTTGGGTTTGGTAATTTCTAAAAAGTGTCATTATCTCTAATTAGACGTGTGGATACGATGTTGGGGGTCGTGACCTTCGCATCGATACCTATTTCGGCATATGTTCATTTTCGGTTTAAACTAGACCGGGAGGGTCGTTTGGGGTTATATGGGGCATTTTTGTGTTTTTTTGGGTTTGGTATTTTTTAAAAAGTGTCCTTATCTCTAATTAGCCGTGTGGATATGATGTTGAGGGTCGTGACCTTCGAATCGATACCTATTTTGGCAAATGTTCATTTTCGGTTTAAACCAGACCGGTGGGTCGTTTGGTGTTATTTGGGGGCATTTTTGTACTTTTTTGGGTTTGGTATCTTTTCTAAAAAGTTTCCTTGTCTCTATTTTGACATGTGGATGCGATGTTGAGGGTCGTGACCTTCGAATCGATACCTATTTGGGCATATGTTCATTTTCGGTTTAAACCAAATCGGGTGCGTCGTTTGGGATTATGTGGGGGCATTTTTGTACTTTTTTGGGCTTGGGATTTTCTAAAAGGTGTCCTTATCTCTTATTAGAAGTGTGGATGCGATGTTGTGGGTCGTGACCTTCGAATCGATATCGATTTCTTCATATGTTCATTTTTTCGTTTAAACCAGACCGGGTAGGTTGTTCGGGCTTAATTGTGGGCATATCTGTACTTTTCTGGTCACGGGATTTTCTAAAAAGGTGTCTTTATCTTTTATTAGACGTGTGGATGCGATGTTGAGGGTTGTGACCTTCGAATCGGTACATATTTCGACATATGTTCATTTTTTGTTTAAACCAGACCGGGTGGGTCATTTGGGGTTTTTTGTGGGCATTTCTGTACTTTTATGGGCTTGGGATTTTCTAAAAGGTGTCCTTATCTCTTATTAGACGTGTGGATTCGATGTTAAGGGTCGTGACCTTCAAATCGATACCTATTTTGACATATGTTTATTTTTTGTTTAAACCAGACGGGGTCGGTCGTTTGGGGTTATTTGGGGGTATTTCTGTACTTTTTTGGGTTTGGTATTTTCTAAAAACTGTCCTTATCTCTTATTAGACGTGTGGATGCGATGTTGAAGTTCGTGACTTTTGAATCGTTACCTATTTCGGCATATGTTCATTTTTGGTATAAACCAGACCGGGTGGTTCGTTTGGGGTTATTTGGGGGTATTTTTGTACTTTTTTTGGTTTGGTATTTTTTAAAAAGTGTCCTTATCTCTTGTTAGACGTGTGGATGCGATGTTGAGGTTGGTGTCCTTCGAATCGTTATCTATTTCGGTATATGTTCATTTTCATTTTAAACCATACCGGGTGGGTCGTTTGGGGTTATTTGGGGGCATTTTTGTACTTTTTGGGTTTGGTATTTTCTAAAAAGTGCCCTTATCTCTAATTAGACATGTGGATACGATGTTGAGGGTCATGACCTTCGAATCGATATCTATTTTGACATATGTTCATTTTTTGTTTAAACCAGACCGGGTGGGTCATTTGGGGTTATTTGGGGGCATTTCTGTACTTTTTTGGGTTGGGTATTTTTTAAAAAGCATCCTTATCTCTAATTAGATGTGTGGATGCGATGTTGAGGGTCGTGATCTACGAATCAATACCTATTTCGGCATATATTCATTTTCGATTTAAACCAAACCGGGTGGGTCGTTCGGGGTTATTTTGGGGCATTTCAGTACTTTTTTGTGTTTGGTATTTCCTAAAAAGTATCATTATCCCTTATTAGAAGCGTGGATGCGATGTTGAGAATCGTAACCTTCGAATCGATACCTATTTCGGCATATGTTCATTTTTGGTTTAAACCAAATTGGGTGCGTCGTTTGGGGTTATTTGGGGGCATTTCTGTACTTTTTTGGGCTTGGGATTTTCTAAAAGGTGTCCTTATCTCTAATTAGACGTGTGGATACGATGTTGAGGGTCGTGACCTTCGAATCGATACCTATTTTGACATATGTTCATTTTTTGTTTAAACCAGACCGGGCCGGTCGTTCGGGGTTATTTTGGTAATTTTTATACTTTTTTGGGGTTGGGAGTTTCTAAAAAGTGTCCTATTCTCTAATTAGATGTGTAGATACGATGTTGAGGATCGTGATCTACGAATCGATACCTATTTCGGTATATGTTCATTTTCGGTTTAAACCAGACCGGGTGAGTCGTTTGGGGTAATTTTGGGGCATTTCAGTACTTTTTTGTGTTTGGTATTTTCTAAAAAGTGTCCATATCTCTTATTAGACGTGTGGATGCGATGTTGAGAGTCGTAACCTTCGAATCGATACCTATTTCGGCATATGTTCATTTTCGATTTAAACCAGATCGGGTGGGTCGTTTGGGGTTATTTTGGGACATTTTTGGGTTTGGGATTTTCTTAAAAGTGTCCTTATCTCAAATTAGATGTCTGCATGCGATGTTGAGGGTCGTGACCTTTGAATCGATACCTATTTTGACATATGTTCATTTTTTGTTTAAACCAAATCGGGTGGGTCGTTTATGGTTATTTGGTGACATATCTATACTTTTTGGGTTTGGTATTTTCTAAAAAGTGTCCTTATCCAGTATTAGACATGTGGATGCGATGTTGAGGGTCATAACCTACGAATCAATACCTATTTTGGCATATGTTCATTTTCGGTTTAAATCAGACTGGGTGGGTCGTTTGGGGTTATTTGGGGGCATTTTTATACTTTTTTGGGTTTGGTATTTTCTCAAAAGTGTATTTATCTCTATTTAGACGTGTGGATGCGATGTTGAGGGTTGTGACCTTCGAATCGATACCTATTTCGACATATATTCATTTTCGATTTAAAGCAGAATGGGTGCGTCGTTTGGGGTTATTTGGGGGCATTTCTGTACTTTTTTGGGCTTGGGATTTTCTAAAAGATGTCCTTATCTCTTATTAGACGTGTGGAAGCGATGTTGTGGGTCGTGACCTTTGAATCGAAACCCTTTTTTTTTTTTTTTTTTAATAAGTAATTTGTGAATGTATAGAAGAAGAAAAGAAAGATATAAGAGAAGGGAACTTACTGACACCCCTTAGACAGACCTAAGGAGGAGAAAGAGGCCCCACACCTCCGAGGACAAACCCCTCGGATATTCAAGGAGAACCACCCAAACCCAATTGTGGAGGCCTAAACTGGGCCTTACCAACAGAATCATCATGAATCAGCCGCATTAGGTCCTCATGAAACTCTTGAGGATACATAATAGTTTTCCCATCCCCACTATTTATGGAAGCAATAAAGTCCGCCGGTTGGTTCAGTTCTCTCCAAACATGCCTCACTTCATAGCGAGCCAACTGGTCCAACCTAGAGATGATCTGGTACTTCAAAGCATAAACATTCCCGGCAGCCAATCACATTTGTAACAATCTCCACGGCCAACTTCGAGTTAGATCTGATAGAAATATAACGGAGGTTCCTCTCTAAGCACAAAACCACTCCTCTGTGGATAGCTAGCAATTCCATGCTAAGAACCGAAGCTTCCGACCCTTTACGAACATAGGCCAGAATCAGATCTCCTAAGGAATCACGAATGAGACCCCCATAAGCAGCTCTATCTCCGTTCAAGAACCCATCACAATGGAGAGAAATCAATTGAGCAGGGGGCTTTGGCCAGAAACAGATTTTGGGAGCCTAATTGGCCCACTGCACTTGGACCCCCCACTTGTCAACCAAAAATTGATTCCTAGGAGTATGGGCAGCCAATAATGGACATTGAGAACCTTTAGTGGAAACATCAAATTTGATGTCTTGAAGGATCTTATCATAAGACCTTGACTGATTACTAAAGAGCCGTTGATTCCTCTCCCACCAAACATGATAAATCGTGGCACAAAAAGCAAGCTTGGGAATAAAATCCATCTTATCTTTAGCACAAACCACATGGGAAAGCCAATTGACCACATCAGTCAGGGCAGCAGGTCCTTTGCCATTGAGAGAACACATAGAGCTAACCCTATCCCAAATGGTATTAGAAAAGGGACAGACAAAGAAGAGATGGGCATGGCTCTCTAAACCTCCCCAACACAAGACGCAATTCTGTCCTACATCAATATTCCTTCTAATGAGTTGGTCTTTAGTTGGCAACCCTCCCATCAGGCACCTCCAGGTAGTACAAGAGTGCTTAGGAAAAAAACCAAGAAACCAAACAAGCTTATTCCAATCCACCTTTGTTGCACTACTTCTAATAAGATCCCAAGCCGACTTGGTAGAAAAGAGACCATTAGAAGTTTCCTTCCAAACAATAAGATCCTCCTCACCACTCACAATAGGAATACTAGGGAGATCCCTCAAAATAGTTATTAGATCAAAAGAACCCTGAGGGGGCAGATGCCAATGGCCATCCCTAATAAAGTCCGAAACCAAGGCAAGCCGGTGAGAACCGGCATCATAACGGATCCGATCTCCATATCTTTTAATCAAATCCCCTTTGGGATGCCAATTATCCAACCAAAGTCTAGTAGCTTGGCCATTCCCAAAAATATGATGGATATGTGGCTCAACCTGATCTCTAAATTTGAGGACTTTCCGCCAAACCCAAGAGCAATTTTGGGGGATCTTTGCAGTATAGAATCTTTCTTTAGGTAGCGGGTATTGACCCATCTAACCCAAAGACTGTCTTTCTTAGAGGCAATCCACCAAATTTGTTTAAAAATCCCCGCAATATTCATATCAGAAATTCTCCTAATACCAAGGCCCCCTTTAGCCTTAGGTTTGCAAATCTTATCCCAAGAGATGTAATGTACCTTACGATCAAGAGACGGGCCAGACCAAAGGAAGTTGGAGAAGATGGATTCCAGCTTATTCTTTAGAGCTCCAGGCAGCCCTAAAATCCCTGACCAGTAAATGTAGCAGCCTTGAAGAACAGAGCTTAAAAGTTGAAGCCGCCCTGCAAAGGATAAGAGCCGAGCTTTCCAACCATGAAGCCTACTCCTCACTAGATCCAAAATGGAAGAACAATCTGCAAAAGCCAGCTTTCGAGCAATGAGAGGAACACCTAGATACCAGATAGGTAACTTGGTATCCACAAAGTTCGTTAATTCCAAAAGTTGCAGTCTGACCGTGTGGATGAGGCCCCCTAAAATAATAGAGGACTTAGCCCTGTTGAGTTTCAACCCAAAGTAGGTATGAAAATCATCCAAAGCCCCCAGGCAAGCCGAAACAGAATCCGTTGTGGCCTTCACGAAGATCATCAAGTCATCAACTAAGATAAGGTGGGAAAGGTGGGAACACTTACACCTGGGAAGGAGGCTAATGCTGCCCTCCACCTCCAACTTCCTCATCAATGCTGAAAACCCCTCCATGGCAATAGTGAACAAATATGGAGAAATAGGGTCCCCCTGCGGTATTCCCCTACCCCCTTTGAGAAAACCAGTAGGACTTCCATTCAATAGGATGGAGAAGCAAGGAGTATCAACACAAGCCTTCACCCAACCAATAAACTTCTGTGGGAAACCCATTATGTCCATTAAATCAAACAAGAACTTCCTACTAAGGGAGTCATACGCTTTATGAAGGTCAATCTTCAGCACTGCTGTTGGGCTAGATCCTTTCTGCTCTATACCTCGAATTACATCATGACAGACAAGGATGTTGTCCACAATAGACCTCCCCTTGATAAAAGCTGACTGGAAATCACTTACCACCTGCCCAATTACTCCTTGTAATCTATTAGATAAGATTTTTGTAATGATCTTATAAAAAAGATTGCAAAGAGCTATGGGCCTATATCCAGCAAAAGAAGAGACATCTCCCGTCTTAGGAATCAAGCTAATAAAAGTAGCATTAATCGAACTTGGAAGGCGAGACTTCAAAAAGAACCATTTCACTGCCAAAGTCAAATCCTCAACAACTACTTCCCAAGAATGCTTGAAGAAAGCAGCCCCAAACCCATCCGGTCCTGGAGCTTTGGAATTTTTCATAGCAAACACAACCTCCATAATCTCCTTATTGGACACCCTCCCAATAAGACCTTCTTGTTGAGCATGGGATAAGCCGTATTGCAAGGGAACCGTGCTAGGAAAAAAACCACCATCCACCGAATCAGTCCCAAATAATTTCTTATAGAAGGAGATAGCTTCATCTTTAATTTGGTTGGAATCCTTAACCATGTCACCTCCTTCCCCTTGAATTTCCAAAATATGCTTCCTATTCTGCCTGCAGATCATGGACTTGTGAAAGAAGCTATTATTCCCATCCCCCAGCTGACTATGCTTCACCCCTGATTTCTCCCTTAATAATTTTTCTTCAATGGCCAAAGCTTCCCATAACTTCACCTTAGCTTGAGACTCCAAAAGAACTAGATTCTGGTTATCAGGGTGATCACCAAGATTGCATTGAATTTGGAACAAATCAGCCTCTGCAGCCTTCACCGCAATGAAAACATCTCCAATGCACTCTTTATTCCATTTTTTCAATTCCTTTTTAACATTCCTTAACCGGGCAGCAAACCTCATGATAGGATTGAGAGCCATACTAACTGGCTGCTCCCAGCCCTCCCGAACCATCTCATCATAACCATCCCTGCCAATCCAAGCCTCAAAAAACCTAAAAGGTTTAGGTCCGAAATTAGCCTCATCTAACACAACCAGCACTACTAGAGAGTGGTCAGAGAGACCCGGAGGGTAAAAAGTAGCCTCTGAAGATCTGAAAAAATCCATCCAAGCCAAGTTGACCAATACTCTATCAAGCTTACAGCAGATCCTAGCATCGCCACTTTGTCTGTTATTCCATGTCACAGCTTCCCCTTTCCACTTTAAATCAATCTGCCCAGAGTCATCAATAAAATTATTGAAATCATCAACAGCCTCCAACCGAACAGGTTCCCCACCAAATTTCTCATTTTGATGCCAAGTAACATTGAAGTCCCCTAAAACAATCCAAGCGGTAGTAACAGCACCAGCAATACTCCCCACATCCTCCCACAAATCCTTCCGGCCTGCCATAGTATTTAGAGCATACACTACAGTGCACAGAAAAGAGTTTGAGGTACCCACAACCAACACCTTAACATGAATAAACTGCTTAGATTTTTGAATTTCTTCAACATTAAAGAAATTAGGATCCCAACCCAACCAAATCCGAACAGTATTATCAATCTCCCCATTATGCACATATTTCCAATCTGAAATAAAATTATCAAAAATGGCAGCACAGTTCTCCAACCTAACTTTAGTTTCCAAAAGACAAACCAATTTAGCTTGATGATCTTTGCACACCTTCTTAATCCCCAGCTGTTTGGTTGAGGCATTCATGCCTCTTACATTCCAAACTAAACACTTCATTTAGCAACCAGGTTAAAGCCATCAACTCCACCCGTACTAGGTCCATCTCCCTTAATCTCACTCGAGTCTTTCGGGTTTACAAGAACCCGTTGGGCCTCCCCATGGTTTGGCCTAGAATAGAATAAGAAATAGAACCAGATTGACCCATACCTTTTCCAGAAAGCCCTTGAATTGATCGAATGTTCGCAGATTGCTTCTTTAGTCTTTCCATATTGGCCGAGGGCTTAGCTGGAATTATCCCTTTCTCCTTTGATCTCAACAGATCTTCAGCTCTTTTATCACCTTGCATAGGCGCCCCAGCAGCACCCACCAACGGATTTGGATCAATCATCTTCAAAGATTCCAAAGCTGCCACCTCACCATCCCTATTTAAAGAATTAATTTCAGTTGCCTTTCCATCCATAGGTAAAGCACTAGGATCACTTTCCACCAAAACAGATTTTGAATTTTGAGTCAAGAAAGGGCAGCTATCCACATTAGGAATAATAGCTACAGGTTGGGGGGTGAAATTCGGTTTAAACCAGATCGGGTGGGTCATTTGGGGTTATTTGGGGGCATTTATGTACTTTTTTGGGTTTGGTATTTTCCTAAAAGTGTCATTATCTTTAATTAGATGTGTGGATTCGATGTTGAGGGTCGTGACCTTCGAATCGATATCTAGTTTGACATATGTTCATTTTCGGTTTAAACCAGATCGGGTGGGTCATTTGGGGTTATTTGGGGGCATTTCTGTACTTTTTTGGGCTTGGGATTTTCTAAAAGATGTCCTTGTCTCATAATTGACGTGTGGATGCGATGTTGAGGGTCGTGACCTTCGAATCGATACCTATTTCGACATATTATCATTTTCAGTTTAAACCAGACCGGGTTGGTCGTTGGGGTTATTTGGGGGCATTTCTGTACTTTTTAGGGATTGGGATTTTCTAAAAGGTGTCCTTATCTCTTAATTGACGTGTGGATGCGATGTTAAGGGTTGTGACCTTCGAATCCATACCTATTTCGACATATGTTCATTTTTTGTTTAAACCAGATCGGGTGGGTCCGTTTGGATTTTTTGGGGGAATTTCTATACTTTTTTGGGTTTGATATTTTCTAAAAAGTGTCATTATCTCTTATTAGATGTGTGGACGCGATGTTGAGGGTCGTGACCTACGAATCAATACCTATTTCTGCATTTGTTCATTTTTTGTTTAAACCAGATCGGGTGGGTCGTTTGGGGTTATTTGGGGCCATTTCTGGACATTTTTTGGCTTGGGATTTTCTAAAAAGTGTGTTTATCTCTTATTAGACGTGTGGATGCGATATTAAGGGTTGTGACTTTCCAATCGGTACCTATTTCGACATATATTCATTTTTTGTTTAAACCAGACCGGGTGGATCGTTTTGGGTTATTTGGGGGCATTTTTGTACTTTTATGGTTTGGGATTTTCTAATTGATGTCCTTATCTCTTCTTAGATGTGTGGATTCGATGTTGAGGGTCGTGACCTCCGAATCGATATCTAGTTTGACATATGTTCATTTTCGGTTTAAACCAGACCGGGTGGGTCATTTGGGGTTATTTGGGGGCATTTCTATACTTTTTTAGGGTTGGGATTTTCTAAAAAGTGTCCGTATCTCTTATTAGACATGTGGATGCGATGTTGAGGGTTTTGACTTTCCAATCGATACCTATTTCGGTATATATTCATTTTCGGTTTAAACCAGACCGGGTGGGTCGTTTGGGGTTATTTGACGGCATTTCTGTACTTTTTGGGTTTGTTATTTTCTAAAAAGTGTCCTTATCTCTTATTAGAAGTGTGGATACGATGTTGAGGGTCATGACCTTCGACTCGATACCTATTTCGGCATATGTTCATTTTTTGTTTAAACCAGACCGGGTGGGTCGTTTGGGGTTATTTGGGAGGATTTTTGTACTTTTTTAGGCTTGGGATTTTCTAAAAGGTGTCCTTATCTCTTATTAAAAGTGTGGATGCGATGTTGTGGGTCGTGACCTTCGAATCGATACCGATTTTGGCATATGTTCATTTTTCGTTTAAACCAAACCGGGTGGGTTGTTCAGGCTTAATTGTGGGCCTATTTGTACTTTTTTGGTCACGGGATTTTCTAAAAAGTGTCATTATATCTTATTGAGGGTTGTGACCTTCGACTCGGTACCTATTTCGACATATGTTCAATTTTTGTTTAAACCAAACTGGGTGGGTCGTTTGGGGTTATTAGGGGTATTTCTGTACTTTTATGGGCTTAGGATTTTCTAAAAGGTGTCCTTATCTCTTAATAGACGTGTGGATACGATGTTATGGGTCGTGACCTTCAAATCGATACCTAGTTTGACATATGTTCATTTTTTGTTTAAACTAGACGGGGTCGGTCGTTTGGGGTTATTTGGGGGTATTTCTGTACTTTTTTGGGTTTGGTATTTTCTAAAAACTGTCCTTATCTCTTATTCGATGTGTGGATGCGATGTTGAGGTTCGTGACTTTCGACTCGTTACCTATTTCGGCATATGTTCATTTTTTGTTTAAACCAGACCAGGTGGTTCGTTTGGGGTTATTTGGTACTATTTTTGTACTTATTTTGGTTTGGTATTTTCTAAAAAGTGTCCTTATCTCTTGTTAGACGTGTGGATGCGATGTTGAGGTTAGTGTCCTTCGAATCGTTATCTATTTTGGCATATGTTCATTTTCGGTTTAAACCAAACTGGGTGGGTCGTTTGGGGTTATTTGGGGGCATTTTTGTACTTGGATTTGGTATTTTCTAAAAAGTGTCCTTATCTCTAATTAGACGTGTGGATACGATGTTGAGGGTCGTGACCTTCGAATCGATATCTATTTTGACATATGTTCATTTTTGGTTTAAACCAGACCGGGTGGGTCGTTTGGGGTTATTTGGGGGCATTTCTATATTTTTTTGGGTTGGGTATTTTCTAAAAAGTATCCTTATCTCTAATTAGATGTATGGATGCGATGTTGAGGGTCGTGATCTACGAATCGATACCTATTTCGACATATATTCATTTTTCGATTTAAACCAGATCGAGTGGGTCGTTTGGGGTTATTTTGGGGCATTTCAGTACTTTTTTGTGTTTGGTATTTTCTAAAAAGTATCATTATCCCTTATTAGAAGTGTGGATGCGATGTTGAGAGTCATAACCTTTGAATCGATACCTATTTCGGCATATGTTCATTTTCGGTTTAAACCAGACCGGGTGCGTCGTTTGGGGTAATATGGGGGCATTTCTGTACTTTTTTGGGCTTGGGATTTTTTAAACGTTGTCCTTATCTCTAATTAGATGTGTGGATACGATGTTGAGAGTCGTGACCTTCGAATCGATACCTATTTCGGCATATGTTTATTTTCATTTTAAACCAGACCGGGTCGATCGTTTGGGGTTATTTTGGTAATTTCTGTACTTTTTTGGGGTTGGGAGTTTCTAAAAAGTCTCCTATTCTCTAATTAGATATGTGGATGCGATGTTGAGGATCGTGATCTACGAATCGATACCTATTTCGGTATATGTTCATTTTCGATTTAAACCAGATCGGGTGGGTTGCTTGGGGTAATTTTGGGGCATTTCAGTACTTTTTTGTGTTTGGTATTTTCTAAAAAGTGTCCATATCTCTTATTAGACGTGCGGATGCGATGTTGAGAGTCGTAACCTTCGAATCAACACTTATTTCGGGATATGTTGATTTTCGGTTTAAACCAGACCGGGTGTGTAGGGGTTATTTGGGGGCATTTCTGTACTTTTTTGGGTTTAGGATTTTCTTAAAAGTGTCCTTATCTCAAATTAGACGTGTGGATGCGATGTTGAGGTCGTGACCTTAGAATCGACACCTATTTTGACATATGTTCATTTTCGGTTTAAACCAGATCGGGTGGGTCGTTTGTGATTATATGGCGACATATCTATACTTTTTGGGTTTGGTATTTTCTAAAATGTGTCCTTATCCATTATTAGACATGTGGATACGATGTTGAGGGTCGTAACCTACGAATCAATACCTATTTTGGCATATGTTCATTTTTCATTTAAACCAAATCGGGTGGGTCATTTGGGGTTATTTGGGGCATTTCTTTACTTTTTTGGGTTTGGTATTTTCCTAAAAGTGTCCTTATCTCTAATTAGATGTGTGGATTCGATGTTGAGGGTTGTGACCTTCGAATCGATATCTAGTTTGACATATGTTCATTTTCTGTTTAAACCCGATCGGGTGGGTCGTTTGGGGTTATTTCGCATTTCTGTACTTTTTTGGGCTTGGGATTTTCTAAAAGATGTCCTTGTCTCTTAATTGACGCGTGGATGCAATGTTGAGGGTCGTGACCTTGAAATCGATACCTATTTCGACATATTATCATTTTCGTTTTAAACCAGACCGGGTTGATCGTTTGGGATTATTTGGGGGCATTTCTTTTTTTTTTGGGCTTGGGATTTTCTAAAAGGTGTCCTTATCTCTTAATTGATGTGTGGATGCGATGTTGAGGGTCGTGACCTTCGAATCGATACCTATTTTGACATATGTTCATTTTTTGTTTAAACCAGATCGGGTGGGTTGTTTGGGGTTTTTTGGGGGAATTTCTTTACTTTTTGGGTTTGGTATTTTCTAAAAAGTGTCCTTATCTCTTATTAGATGTGTGGATGCGATGTTGAGGGTCGTGACCTACGAATCGATACCTATTTCTGCATATGTTCATTTTTTGTTTAAACCAGATCGGGTGGGTCATTTGGGGTTATTTAAGGGCATTACTATACTTTTTTAGGGTTGGGATTTTCTAAAAAGTGTCCTTATCACTTATTAGACATGTGGATGTGATGTTGAGGGTTGTGACTTTTCAATCGATACCTATTTCGGCATATATTCATTTTCGATTTAAACCAGATCGGATGGGTCATTTTGGGTTATTTGGGGGCATTTTTGTACTTTTTTGGGTTTGGGATTTTCTAAAAAGTGTCCTTAACTCCAATTAGACGTGTGGATGCGATGTTGAGGGTCGTGACCTTTGAATCGATACCTATTTTGGCATATGTTCATTTTCGGTTTAATCTAGGATGGGTGGGTCATTTGGGGTTATTTGACGGTATTTCTGTACTTTTTGGGTTTGTTATTTTCTAAAATGTGTCCTTATCTCTTATTAGATGTGTGGATGCGATGTTGAGGGTCATGACCTTCGAATCGATACCTATTTCAGCATATGTTCATTTTTTGTTTAAACCAGACCGGGTTGGTCGTTTGGGGTTATTTGGAAACATTTCTGTACTTTTTCAGGCGTGGGATTTTCTAAAAAGTGTCATTATCTCTTATTAGACGTGTGGATGCGATGTTGAGGGTTGTGACCTTCGAATCGGTACCTATTTTGACATATGTTCATTTTCGGTTTAAGCCAAACTGGGTGCATCGTTTGGGGTTATTTGGGGGCATTTCTGTACTTTTTTTAGCTTGGGATTTTCTAAAAGGTGTCCTTATCTCTTATTAGAAGTGTGGATGCGATGTTGTGGGTCGTGACCTTCGAATCGTTACCGATTTTGGCATATGTTAATTTTTCGTTCAAACCAGACCAGGTGGGTTGTTCGGGCTTAATTGTGGGCATATTTGTACTTTTTTGGTCACGGGATTTTCTAAAAAGTGTCCTTATCTCTTATTAGACGTGTGGATGCGATTTTGAGTGTTGTGACCTTCGAATCGGTACCTATTTCGACATATGTTCATTTTTTGTTTAAACCAGACCGGGTGGGTCTTTTGGGGTTATTTGGGGGCATTTTTGTACTTTTATGGGCTTGGGATTTTCTAAAAGGTGTCCTTATCTCTTATTAGACGTGTGGATGCGATGTTAAGGGTCATGACCTTCAAATCGATACCTATTTCGACATATGTTCATTTTTTGTTTAAACCAGACGGGGTCGTTCATTTCAGGTTATTTGGGGGTATTTCTGTTGTTTTTTGGGTTTGGTATTTTCTAAATACTGTCCTTATCTCTTATTAGAAGTGTGGATGCAATGTTGAGGTTCGTGACTTTCGAATCGTTACCTATTTCGGCATATGTTCATTTTTGGTTTAAACCAGACCGGGTAGTTTGTTTGGGGTTATTTGGGGGTATTTTTTTCCTTTTTTTGGTTTGGTATTTTCTGAAAGTGTCCTTATCTCTTGTTAGACGTGTGGATACGATGTTGAGGTTGGTGTCCTTCGAATCGTTATCTATTTCGGCATATGTTGATTTTCGGTTTAAACTAGACAGGGTGGGTCGTTTGGGGTTATTTAGGGGCATTTTTGTACTTTTTTGGGTTTGGTATTTTCTAAATAGTGTCCTTATCTCTAATTAGATGTGTGGATACGATGTTGAGGGGCGTGACCTTCGAATCGATATCTATTTTGACATATGTTCATTTTTGGTTTAAACCAGACCAGGTGGGTTGTTTGGGGTTATTTGGGGGCATTTCTATACTTTTTTGGGTTGCGTATTTTCTAAAAAGTATCCTTATCTCTAATTACATATGGGGATGCGATGTTGAGGGTCGTGATCTACGAATCGATACCTATTCATATTCATTTTCGATTTAAACCAGACCAGGTGGGTCGTTTGGGGTTATTTTGGGGCATTTCAGTACTTTTTTGTGTTTGGTATTTTCTAAAAAGTATCATTATCCCTTATTAAAGGTGTGGATGCGATGTTGAGAGTCGTAACCTTCAAATTGATACCTATTTCGGCATATGTTGATTTTCGATTTAAACCAAACCGGGTGCGTCGTTTGGGGTTATTTGGGGGCATTTCTGTACTTTTTTGGGCTTTGGATTTTCTAAAAGGTGTCCTTATCTCTAATTAGACATGTGGATACGATGTTGAGAGTCGTGACCTTCGAATCGATACCTATTTCGGCATATGTTTATTTTCGGTTTAAACCAGACTGGGTCGGTCGTTTGAGGTTATTTTTGTAATTTCTGTACTTTTTTGGGGTTGGGAGTTTCTAAAAAGTGTCCTATTCTCTAATTAGATATGTGGATGCGATGTTGAGGATCGTGATCTACGAATCGATACCTATTTCGGTATATATTCATTTTCGATTTAAACTAGATCGGGTGGGTTGTTTGGGGTAATTTTGGGGCATTTCAGTACTTTTTTGGGTTTGGTATTTTCTAAAAAGTGTCCATATCTCTTATTAGACGTGTGGATGCGATGTTGAGAGTCGTAACCTTCGAATCGATACTTATTTCGGCATATGTTCATTTTCGGTTTAAACCAGAGTGGGTGCGTCATTTGGGGTTATTTGGGGGCATTTCTGTACTTTTTTGGGCTTGGGATTTTCTAAAAGGTGTCCTTATCTCTAATTAGACGTGTAGATACGATGTTGAGGGTCGTGACCTTTGAATCGATACCTAGTTCGGCATATGTTCATTTTCGGTTTAAACCAGATCGGGTCGGTCGTTTGAGGTTATTTGGGTAATTTCTATACTTTTTTGGGGTTGGGAGTTTCTAAAAAGTGTCTTATTCTCTAATTAGATGTGTGGATGCGATGTTGAGGATCGTGATCTACGAATCGATACCTATTTCGGTATATGTTCATTTTCGGTTTAAACCAGACCAGGTGGGTCGTCTGGGGTAATTTTGGGGCATTTCAGTACTTTTTTGTGTCTGGTATTTTCTAAAAAGTGTCCATATCTCTTATTAGACATGTGGATGCGATGTTGAGAGTCGTAACCTTCGAATCGATACCTATTTCGGCATATGTTCATTTTCGATTTAAACCAGATCGGGTTGGTCGTTTGGGGTTATTTTGGGACATTTTTGTACTTTTTTGGGTTTAGGATTTTCTTAAAAGTGTCCTTATCTCAAATTAGACATGTGGATGCGATGTTGAGGGTCGTGACCTTTGAATCGATACCTATTTTGACATATGTTCATTTTTTGTTTAAACCAGATCGGGTGGGTCGTTTGTGGTTATTTGGCGACATATCTATACTTTTTGGGTTTGGTATTTTCTAAAAAGTGTCCTTATCCATTATTAGACATATGGATGCGATGTTGAGGGTCATAACCTACGAATCAGTACCTATTTTGGCATATGTTCATTTTCGGTTTAAATCAGACTGGGTGGGTCGTTTGGGGTTATTCTGGGGCATTTTTATACTTTTTTGGGTTTGGTATTTTCTCAAAAGTGTCTTTATCTCTATTTAGACGTGTGGATGCGATGTTGAGGGTTGTGACCTTCGAATCGATACCTATTTCGACATATGTTCATTTTCGATTTAAACCAGAATGGGTGTGTCGTTTGGGGTAATTTGGGGGCATTTCTGTACTTTTTTGGGCTTGGGATTTTCTAAAAGGTGTCCTTATATCTTATTAGACGTGTCGAAGCGATGTTGTGGGTCATGACCTTCGAATCGAAACCTATTTCGGCCTATGTTCATTTTTTGTTTAAACCAGACCGGGTGGGTTGTTTGGGCTTATTTGTGGGTATATCTAAACTTTTTTGGAGACGGGATTTTCTAAAAAGTGTCCTTATCTCTTATTAGACGTGTCGATGCGATGTTGAGGGTTGTGACCTTCAAATCGGTACGTATTTCGACATATGTTCATTTTTCGGTTTAAACAAGACCGGGTGGTTTGTTTAGGGTCATTTGGGGGCATTTCTGTACTTTTATGGGCTTGGGATTTTCTAAAAGGTGTCCTTATCTCTTATTAGATGTGTGGATGCGATGTTGAGGATCGTGACCTTCGAATCGATACCTATTTCGACATATGTTCATTTTCAGTTTAAAGCATACCGGGTGGGTGGTTTGGGGTTCTTTGGGGGCATTTCTTTTGGGTTTGGTATTTTCTAAAATGTGTCCTTATCTCTTATTAGAACTGTGGATGCAATGTTGAGGGTCAGGACCTTCGAATCGATACCTTTTTCGGCATAAGTTCATTTTCAGTTTAAACCAGACCGGGTGGGTCGTTTGGGCTTTTTTAGGGGCATTTTTGTCCTTTTTTGGGCCTGGGATTTTCTAAAAAGTGTCTTTATCTCTTACTGGACCTATGGATGCGATCTAGAGGGTCGTGACCATCGAATCGATACCTATTTTGACATATGTCCAATTTCGGTTTAAACCAGACCGGGTGGGTCGTTTAAGGTTATTTGGTGGCATTTCTATACTCTTTTGGGTTTGATATTTTCTAAATAGTGTCCTTATCTCTTATTAGACGAGTGGATGCAATGTTGAGGGTCGTGACCTATGAATCGATACCTATTTTGGCATATGTTCATTTTTGGTTTAAACCAGATCGGGTGGGTCATTTGGGGTTATTTTGGGGCATTTCTGTACTTTTTTGGGTTTGGTAGTGTCCTAATCTCTAATTAGATGTGTGGATTCGATGTTGAGGGTTGTGACCTTCGAATCGATATCCAGTTTGACATATGTTCATTTTCTGTTTAAACCAAATCGGGTGGGTCGTTTGGGGTTATTTGGGGGCATTTTTATACTTTTTTGGGCTTGGGATTGTCTAAAAGATGTCCTTGTCTCTTAATTGTAGCGTGGATGCGATGTTGAGGGTCGTGACCTTCAAATCGATACCTATTTCGATATATTATCATTTTCATTTTAAACCAGACCAGATTGGTCGTTTGGGGTTATTTGGGGGCATTTATGTACTTTTTTGGGCTTAGGATTTTCTAAAAGGTGTCCTTATCTCTTAATTGACGTGTGGATGCGATGTTGAGGGTCGTGACCTTCGAATCGATACCTATTTCGACATATGTTCATTTTTTGTTTAAACCAGATCGGGTGGGTCATTTTGGGTTTTTTGGGGAATTTCTATACTTTTTTTGGGTTTGGTATTTTCTAAAAAGTGTCCTTATCTCTTATTAGATGTGTGGATGCGATGTTGAGGATCGTGACCTACGAATCGATACCTATTTCTGCATATGTTCATTTTTTGTTTAAACCAGATCGGGTGGGTCATTTGGGGTTATTTGGGGGCATTTCTACACTTTTTTAGGGTTGGGATTTTCTAAAAAGTGTCCTTATCACTTATTAGAGATGTGGATGTGATGTTGAGGGTTGTGACTTTCTAATCGATACCTATTTCGGCATATATTCATTTTTGGTTTAAACCAGATCGGGTGGGTCATTTTGGGTTATTTGGGGGCATTTTTGTACTTTTTTGGGTTTGAAATTTTCTAAAAAGTGTCCTTAACTCTAATTAGAGGTGTGGATGCGATGTTGAGGGTCATGACCTTTGAATCGATACCTATTTTGACATATGTTCATTTTCGGTTTAATCTAGACCGGGTGGGTCATTTGGGGTTATTTGACTGCATTTCTGTACTTTTTGGGTTTGTTATTTTCTAAAATGTGTCCTTATCTCTTATTAGACGTGTGGATGCGATGTTGAGGGTCATGACCTTCGAATCGATACCTATTTTCAGCATATGTTCATTTTTTGTTTAAACCAGACCGGGTGGGTCGTTTGGGGTTATTTGGGAACATTTCTGTACTTTTTTAGGCTTGGGATTTTCTAAAAAGTGTCATTATGTCTTATTAGACGTGTGGATGCGTTGTTGAGGGTTGTGACCTTCGAATCGGTACCTATTTTGACATATGTTCATTTTCAGTTTAAACCAAACCGGGTGCGTCGTTTGGGGTTATTTGGGGGCATTTCTGTACTATTTTTAGCTTGGGATTTTCTAAAAGGTGTCCTTATTTCTTATTAGAAGTGTGGATGCGATGTTGTGGGTCATGACCTTCGAATCGATATCGATTTTGGCATATGTTCATTTTTTGTTTAAACCAGACCGGGTGGGTTGTTCGGGCTTAATTGCGGGCATATTTGTACTTTTTTTATCACAGGATTTTCTAAAATGTGTCCTTATCTCTTATTAGGAGTGTGGATGCGATGTTGAGGGTTGTGACCTTCGAATCGGTACCTATTTCGACATATGTTCATTTTTTGTTCAAACCAGACCGGGTGGGTCGTTTGGGGTTATTTGGGGGCATTTTTGTACTTTTATGGGCTTGGGATTTTCTAAAAGGTGTCCTTATCTCTTATTAGACGTGTGGATGCGATGTTAAAGGTCGTGACCTTCAAATCGATACCTATTTTGACATATGTTCATTTTTTGTTTAAACTAGACGGGGTCGTTCATTTCGGGTTATTTGGGGGTATTTTTGTACTTTTTTGGGTTTGGTATTTTCTAAAAACTGTCCTTATCTCTTATTAGATGTGTGGATGCAATGTTGAGGTTCGTGACTTTCGAATCGTTACCTATTTCGGCATATGCTCATTTTTTGTTTAAACCAGACCGGGTTGTTTGTTTGGGGTTATTTGGGGGTATTTTTGTCCTTTTGTTGGTTTGGTATTTTCTAAAAAGTGTCCTTATCTCTTGTTAGACGTGTGGATGCGATGTTGAGGTTGGTGTCCTTTGAATCGTTATCTATTTCGGCATATGTTCATTTTCGATTTATACTAGACCGGGTGGGTCGTTTGGGGTTATTTAGGGGCATTTTTGTACTTTTTTGGGTTTGGTATTTTCTAAAAAGTGTCCTTATCTCTAATTAGACGTGTGGATACGATGTTGAGGGGCGTGACCTTCGAATCGATATCTATTTTGACATATGTTCATTTTTGGTTTAAACCAGACCGGGTGGGTCGTTTGGGGTTATTTGGGGGCATTTCTGTACTTTTTTGGGTTGTGTATTTTCTAGAAAGTATCCTTATCTCTAATTAGATGTGGGGATGCGATGTTGAGGGTCGTGATCTACGAATCGATACCTATTTCGCCATATATTCATTTTCGATTTAAACCAGACCGGGTGGGTCGTTTGGGGTTATTTTGGGGCATTTCAGTACCTTTTTGTGTTTGGTATTTTTTTAAAAGGATCATTATCCCTTATTAGAAGTGTGGATGCGATGTTGAGAGTCGTAACCTTCGAATCGATACCTATTTCGGCATATGTTCATTTTTGGTTTAAACCAGACCGGGTGCGTCGTTTGGGGTTATTTGGGGGCATTTCTGTACTTTTTTGGGCTTGGGATTTTCTAAAAGGTGTCCTTATCTCTAATTAGACGTGTGGATGCGATGTTGAGGGTCGTGACCTTCGAATCGATACCTATATTGGCATATGTTCATTTTCGGTTTAAACCAGACCGGGTCGGTCGTTTGGGGTTATTTGGTTAATTTCTGTACTTTTTTGGGGTTGGGAGAGTCTAAAAAGTGTCTTATTCTCTAATTAGATGTGTGGATGCGATGTTGAGGATCGTGATCTACGAATCGATACCTATTTCGGCATATGTTCATTTTCGGTTTAAACCAGACCGGGTCGATCGTTTGGGGTTATTTGGTTAATTTCTGTACTTTTTTGGGGTTGGGAGAGTCTAAAAAGTGTCCTATTCTCTAATTAGATGTGTGGATGCGATGTTGAGGATCGTGATCTATGAATCGATACCTATTTCGGTATATGTTCATTTTCGGTTTAAACCAGACAGGGTGGGTCGTTTGGGGTAATTTTGGGGCATTTCAGTACTTTTTTGTGTTTGGTGTTTTCTAAAAAGTGTCCATATCTCTTATTAGACGTGTGGATGCGATGTTGAGAGTCGTAACCTTCGAATCGATACCTATTTCGGTATATGTTCATTTTCGATTTAAACCAGATCGGGTGGGTCATTTGGGGTTATTTTGGGATATTTTTGTACTTTTTTGGATTTCAAATTTTATTAAGAGTGTCCTTATGTCAAATTAGACGTGTGGATGCGATGTTGAGACCTTTGAATCGATACCTATTTTGACATATGTTCATTTTCGGTTTAAACCATAATGTGTGCGTCGTTTGGGGTTATTTGGGTGCATTTCTGTACTTTTTTGGGCTTGTGATTTTCTAAAAGGTGTCCTTATCTCTTATTAGACGTGTGGAAGCGATGTTGTGGGTCGTGACCTTCGAATCGGAACCTATTTCGGCATATGTTCATTTTTTGTTTAAACCAGACCGGGTGGGTTGTTTGGGCTTATTTGTGGGCATATCTGAACTTTTTTGGGCACGGGATTTTCTAAAAAGTGTCCTTATCTCTTATTAGATGTGTCGATGCAATGTTGAGGATTGTGACCTTCGAATCGGTACGTATTTTGACATATGTTCATTTTCGGTTTAAACCAGTTAGGGTGGTTTGTTTAGGGTCATTTGGGGGCATTTCTGTACTTTTATGGGCTTGGGATTTCCTAAAAGGTGTCCTTATCTCTTATTAGATGTGTGGATGCGATGTTGAGGATCGTGACCTTCGAATCGATACCTATTTCGACATATGTTCATTTTCGGTTTAAACCATACCGGGTGGGTGGTTTGGGGTTCTTTGGGGGCATTTCTATACTTTTTTCGGTTTGGTATTTTCTAAAATGTGTCCTTATCTCTAATTAGACGTGTGGATACGATGTTGAGGGGCGTGACCTTCGAATCGATATCTATTTTGACATATGTTCATTTTTGTTTTAAACTAGACCGGGTGGGTCGTATGGGATTATTTGGGGGCATTTCTGTACTTTTTTGGGTTGGGTATTTTCTAGAAAGTATCCTTATCTCTAATTAGATGTGGGGATGTGATGTTTAGGGTCGTGATCTACGAATCGATACCTATTTTGGCATATATTCATTTTCGATTTAAACCAGACCGGGTGGGTCGTATGGGGTTATTTTGGGGCATTTCAGTACCCTTTTGTGTTTGGTATTTTTTAAAAAGTATCATTATCCCTTATTAGAAGTGTGGATGCGATGTTGAGAGTCGTAACCTTCGAATCGATACCTATTTCGGCATATGTTCATTTTCGGTTTAAACCAGACCGGTGCATCGTTTGGGGTTATTTGGGGGCATTTCTGTACTTTTTTGGGCTTGGGATTTTCTAAAAGGTGTCCTTATCTCTAATTAGACGTGTGGATGCGATGTTGAGGGTCGTGACCTTCGAATCGATACCTATTTCGGCATATGTTCATTTTTGGTTTAAACCAGACCGGGTCGGTCGTTTGGGGTTATTTGGGTAATTTCTGTACTTTTTGGGGTTGGGAGTTTCTAAAAAGTGTTCTATTCTCTAATTAGATGTGTGGATGCGATGTTGAGGATCGTGATCTATGAATCGATACCTATTTCGGTATATGTTCATTTTCGGTTTAAACCAGACCGGGTGGGTCGTTTGGGGTAATTTTGGGGCATTTCATTACTTTTTTGTGTTTGGTATTTTCTAAAAAGTGTCCATATCTCTTATTAGACATGTGGATGCGATGTTGAGAGTCGTAACCTTCGAATCGATACCTATTTCGGTATATGTTCATTTTTGATTTAAACCAGATCAGGTGGGTCATTTGGGGTTATTTTGGGATATTTTTGTACTTTTTTGGGTTTTGAATTTTCTGAAAAGTGTCCTTATCTCAAATTAGACATGTGGATGCGATGTTGAGACCTTTGAATCGATACCTATTTTGACATATGTTCATTTTTGGTTTAAACCATAATGGGTGTGTCGTTTGGGGTTATTTGGGTGCATTTCTGTACTTTTTTGGGCTTGGGATTTTCTAAAAGGTGTCCTTATCTCTTATTAGACGTGTCGATGCGATGTTGAGGGTTGTGATCTACGAATCGGTACGTATTTCGACATATGTTTATTTTCGATTTAAACCAGATCGGGTGGTTTGTTTAGGGTCATTTGGGGGCATTTCTGTACTTTTATGGGCTGGGGATTTTCTAAAAGGTGTCCTTATCTCTTATTAGATGTGTGCATGCGATGTTGAGGATCGTGACCTTCGAATCGATACCTATTTCGACGTATGTTCATTTTCGGTTTAAACCATACCAGGTGGGTGGTTTGGGGTTCTTTGGGGGCATTTCTATACTTTTTTGGGTTTGGTATTTTCTAAAAAGTGTCCTTATCTCTTATTAGAAGTGTGGATGCAATGTTGAGGGTCGGGACCTTCGACTCGATACCTTTTTTGGCATAAGGTCATTTTCAGTTTGAACCAGACCGGGTGGGTCGTTTGGGGTTATTTGGAGGCATTTTTGTCCTTTTTTGGGCCTGGGATTTTCTAAAAAGTGTCTTTATCTCTTATTGGACCTATGGATGCGATGTAGAGGGTCGTGACCATCGAATCGATACCTAATTTTATATATGTTCATTTTCGGTTTAAACCGGACCGGGTGGGTCGTTTAGGGTTATTTGGCTGCATTTCTGTACTTTTGTGGGTTTGATATTTTCTAAACAGTGTCCTTATCTCTTATTAGACATGTGGATGCGATGTTGAGGGTCGTGACCTTCGAATCGATACCTATTTCGACAAATTATCATTTTCGATTTTAACCAGGCCGGGTTGGTCGTTTTGGGTTATTTGGGGGCATTTCTGTACTTTTTTGGGCTTAGGATTTTCTAAAAGGTCCTTATCTCTTAATTGACGTGTGGATGCAATGTTGAGGGTCGTGACCTTCGAATCGATACCTATTTCAACATATGTTAATTTTTTGTTTAAACCAGATCGGGTGGGTCGTTTGGGGTTTTTTTGAGGAATTTCAATACTTTTTTGGGTTTGGTATTTTCTAAAAAGTGTCCTTATCTCTTATTAGATGTATGGATGCGAGGTTGAGGGTCAGGACCTACGAATCGATACCTATTTCTGCATATGTTCATTTTTTGTTTAAACCAGATCGAGTGGGTCGTTTGGGGTTATTTGGGGGCATTTCTAGACATTTTTTGGCTTCGGATTTTCTAAAAAGTGTGTTTATCTCTTATTAGGCGGGTGGATGCGATGTTGAGGATTGTGACTTTCCAATCGGCACCTATTTCAACATATATTCATTTTTTGTTTCAACCAGACCGGGTGGGTCGTTTTGGGTTATTTGGGGGCATTTTTGTAATTTTATGGGTTTGGGATTTTCTAATTGGGGTGCTTATCTCTTCTTAGACGTGTGGATTCGATGTTGAGGGTCGTGACCTTCGAATCGATATCTAGTTTGACATATGTTCATTTTTGGTTTAAACCAGACCGGGTGGGTCATTTGGGGTTATTTGGGGGCATTTCTCTACCTTTTTAGGGTTGGGATTTTCTAAAAAGTCATCTTATCTCTTATTAGACATGTGGATGCGATGTTGAGGGTTGTGACTTTCCAATCGATACCTATTTCGGCATATATTCATTTTCGGTTTAAACCAGACCAGGTGGGTCGTTTTGGGTTATTTGGGGGCATTTTTGTATTTTTTTCGGTTTGGGATTTTCTAAAAAGTGTCCTTATCTCTAATTAGACGTGTGGATGCGATGTTGAGGGTTGTGACCATGTTCATTTTTGGTTTAATCTAGACCGGGTGAGTCGTTTGGGGTTATTTGACGGCATTTCTGTACTTTTTGGGTTTGTTATTTTCTAAAAAGTGTCCTTATCTCTTATTAGACGTGTGGATGCGTTGTTGAGGGTCATGACCTTCGAATCGATACCTATTTCGGCATATGTTCATTTTTTGTTTAAACCAGACCGGGTGGGTCATTTGGGGTTATTTGGGAGCATTTCTGTACTTTTTTAGGCTTGGGATTTTCTAAAAAGTGTCATTATCTCTTATTAGACGTGTGGATACGATGTTGAGGGTTGTGACCTTCGAATCAGTTACTATTTTGACATATGTTCATTTTCGGTTTAAACTAGACCGGGTGGGTCGTTTGGGGTTATTTTGGGTTTTTTTTGTACTTTTATGGGCTTGGGATTTTCTAAAAGGTGTCCATATCTCTTATTTGATGTGTGGATGCGATGTTGAGGGTCCTGACCTTCGAATCGATACCTATTTCGACATATGTTCATTTTCGATTTAAACCAGACCGGGTGGGTCGTTTGGGGTTATTTGGGGGCATTTTTGTACTTTTTTGAGTTTGGTATTTTATAAAAGGTATCCTTATATCTTATTAGAAGTGTGGATGCGATGTGGAGGGTCGTGACCTTCAAATCGATACCTATTTTGGCATATGTTCATTTTCGATTTAAACCGGACCGGGTGGGTCGTTTGGGGTTAGTTGGGGGCATTTCTATAATTTTTTGGGCTTCGGATTCTCTAAAAGGTGTCCTTATCTCTTATTAGAGATGTGGATGCGATGTTGAGGGTCATGACCTTCAAATCGATACCTATTTTGACATATCTTTATTTTCGATTTAAACCAGACCGGGTGGATCGTTTGGGGTTATTTTGTAACAACCCGAACCCAATCACGGATTATATAGATCCCGTCCTTACGTGGTAACCTTTGGTCACAAATTCCTTAATAAATTAAAACAAACAATATCCCAGGTCATCCATTTTTAATACATGAGGCCTTATCTCTAATTAGACGTATGGATGCGATGTTCAGGGTCGTGACCCACGAATTGATACCAATTTCGGTATATGTTCATTTTCAGTTTAAACCAGACCGAGTGTGTCGTTTGGGGTTATTTGGGGGCACTTCTGTACTTTTTTGGTCTTGTGATTTTCTAAAAAGTGTCTTTTTCTCTTTTTAGACGTCTGGATTTGATGTTGAGGGTCGAGACCGTCGAATCGATACCTATTTCGAAATATGTTCATTTTGGGTTTAAACCAGACCGGGTGGGTCGTTAAGGGTTATTTGGTGGCATTTATGTATTTTTTTGGGTTTGGTATTTACTAAAAGGTGTCCTAATCTCTTATTAGATGTGTGGATGCGA
Source organism: Telopea speciosissima (assembly GCF_018873765.1). Classification (NCBI taxonomy): domain Eukaryota; kingdom Viridiplantae; phylum Streptophyta; class Magnoliopsida; order Proteales; family Proteaceae; genus Telopea; species Telopea speciosissima. The sequence continues at coordinate 43,170 of NW_025317569.1, forward strand.
AGTTGAGCATCGTGACCTACGAATAGATACCTATTTTGGCATATGTTCATTTTCGATTTAAACCCGACCTGGTGAGTCGTTTGGGGTTATTTGGGGGCATTTCTGTACTTTTTTGGGCTTGGGATTTTCTCAAAAGTGACGTTATCTCTAATTAGACGTGTGGATGCGATGTTGCGGGTCATGACCTTCGAATCTATACCTATTTCGACATATGTTCATTTTCGGTTTAAACCAGACCGGGTGGGTCGTTTGGGGTTATTTAGGGGCATTTCTATATTTTTTTGGGCTTGTGATTTTCTAAAAAATGTCATTATCTCTTATTAGACATGTGGATGCAATGTTGAGGTCGTGACCTTCGTATTGATACCTATTTCGACTTATGTTCATTTTCGAATTAAACCAGACCGGATGGGTCGTTTGGGGTTATTTGGGGGCATTTCTGTGCTTTTTGGCCTTTGGATTTTCTAAAAAGTGTCCTTATCTCTTATTAGACGTGTGGATACGATGTTGAGGGTCATGACCTTCGAATCGATACCTATCTCGACATATGTTCATTTTCAATTTAAACCTGACTGGGTGGGTCGTTTGGGTTATTTGGGAGCATTTATGTACTTTTTTAGCCTTGGGATTTTCTAAAAGGTGTCTTTATCTCTTATTAGAAGTGTGGATGCGAAGTTGAGTGTCTTGACCTTCGAATCGATACGTATTTTGACATATGTTCATTTTCGGTGTAGACCAAATCGAGTGGGTCATTTGGGCTTATTAGGCGGCATTTCTGACCTTTTTTGGGTTTGATATTTTATAAAAAGTGTCCTTATCCCTAATTAGACGTGTCGATGCGATGTTGAGTGTCGTGACCTTTGAATCAATACCAATTGTTGTATTTGGTCATTTTTCGGTTTAAACCAGACCGGGTGGGTCGTTCGCGATTATTTGGGGGCATTTACATACTTTTTTGGGTTTGGTATTTTCTAAAAAGTGTCCTTATCTGTTATTAGACCTGTGGAGGCGATGTTGAGTGTCGTGACCTTTGTATCGATACCTATTTCGACATAGGTTCATTTTCGATTTAAACCAGACCGGGTGGGTCGTTTGGGGTTATTTGGGGGCATTTCTGTACTATTTTAGGCTAGGGATTTTCTAAAAAGGGTCCGTATCTCTTATTAAACGTGCGGATGCGATGTTGAGGTCTTGACCTTCGAATCAATACCTATTTTGACATTTGTTCATTTTCGATTTAAACCAGACTAGGTGGGTTGTTTGGCAATTTTTGGGGGCATTTTTGTAGTTTTTTGGGTTTGGTATTTTCTAAAAAGTGTCCTTATCTCTTATTAGACGCGTGGATGCGATGTTGAGACCCACGAATCAATACCAATTTCGGTATATGTTCATTTTTTAGTTTAAACTAGACCGGGTGTGTCGTTTGGGATTATTTGGGGGCACTTCTGTACTTTTTTGTTCTTGGGATTTTCTAAAAAGTGTCCTTATCACTTATTAGACGTCTGGATTCGATGTTGAGGGTCGAGACCGTCGAATCGATACCTATTTCGACATATGTTCATTTTGGGTTTAAACCAGACCGGGTGGGTCGTTAAGGGTTACTTGGTGGCATTTTTGTACTATTTTGGATTTGGTATTTTTTAAAAAGTGTCCTAATCTCTTATTAGATGTGTGGATGCGATGTTGAGCATCGTGACCTTCGAATAGGTACCTATTTTGGCATATGTTCATTTTCGGTTTAAACCAGACCTGGTGGGTCATTTGGGTTATTTGGGGGCATTTCTGTACTTTTTTGGGCTTGGGATTTTCTCAAAAGTGACCTTATCTCTAATTAGACGTCTGGATACGATGTTGAGGGTCGTGACCTTTGAATCGATACCTATTTCGACATATGTTCATTTTCAGTTTAAACCAGACTGGGTGGGTCGTTTGGGGTTATTTGGGGGCATTTCTATATTTTTTTGGGCTTGGGATTTTCTAAAAAGTGTCCTTATCTCTTATTAGACGTGTGGATGCAATGTTGAGGTCGTGACCTTCATATCGATACCTATTTTGACATGTGTTCATTTTTTGTTTAAACCAGACCAGGTGGGTCGTTTGGCATTATTTGGGGGAATTCCTGTACTTTTTTGGGTTTGGTATTTTCTAAAAAGTGTCATTATCTCTTATTTGACTTGTGGATGCGAAGTTGCGGGTCGTGACCTTCGAATCGATACCAATTTTGACATATGTTCAATTTCATATTAAACCAGACCGAATGGATCGTTTGAGGTTATTTGAGGGCATTTCTGAACTTTTTTGGGCTAGAGGTTTTCTAAAAAGTGTCCTTATCTCTAATTAGACATGTGGATGCAATGTGGAGGGCATGACCTTCGAATTGATACCTATTTTGGCATATGTACATTTTTGGTTTAAACCAGACTGGGTAGGTCAATTGGGGTTATTTGGGGCCATTTCTGTACTTTTTTAGACTAGGGATTTTTTAAAAAGGGTCATTATCTCTTATTAAACGTGTGGATGCGATGTTGAGGTCATGACCTTCGAATCGATACCTATATCGACATAGGTTCATTTTCAGTTTAAACCTGCCCGGGTGGGTCGTTTGGGTTTATTTGGGGGCATTTCTGTACTTTTTTAGGCTAGGGATGTTCTAAAAAGGGTCCTTATCTCTTATTAAACGTGCAGATGCGATGTTGAGGTCGTGACCTTTGCATCGATACCTATTTTGACATATGTTCATTTTCGGTTTAAACCAGACCAGGTAGGTCGTTTGCCATTGTTTGGGGGCATTTCTGTACTTTTTTGGGTTTGGTATTTTCTAAAAAGTGTCCAAATCTCTTATTAGACGTGTGGATGTGATGTTGAGCATCTTGACCTTCGAATCGATACCTATCTCGGAATATGTTCATTTTCGGTTTAAACCAGACTGGGTGGGTCGTTTGGGTTATTTGGGGGCATTTATGTATTTTTTTGGCCTTGGGATTTTTTAAAGGTTTCTTTATCTGTTATTAGATGTATGGGTGCAATGTTGAGGGTCTTGACCTTCGAATCGATACGTATTTTGACATATGTTCATTTTCAGTTCAAACTAGACCGAGTGGGTCATTTGGGCTTATTTGGCGGCATTTCTGTACTTTTTTGGGTTTGGGATTTTCTAAAAATAGTCCTTATCTCTAATTAGACATGTGGATGCGATGTTGAGGGTCATGACCTTCGAATCAATACCTATTTTGGCTCATGTACATTTTTTGTTTAAACCAGACTAGGTGGGTTGTTTGGGATTATTTGGGGCCATTTCTGTACTTTTTTAGGCTAGGGATTTTCTAAAAAGGGTCCTTATCTCTTATTAAACGTGTGGATGCGATGTTGAGGTCGTGAATTTCGAATCGATACCTAATTCGACATATGTTCATTTTTTGTTTAAACCAGACCAGGTGGGCCGTTTGGCGTTGTTTGGGGGCATTTCTGTACTTTTTTGGGTTTGGTATTTTCTAAAAAGTGTCTTAATCTCTTATTAGACGCGTGGATACGATGTTGAACATCGTGACCCTCGAATATATATCCATTTTGGCATATGTTCATTTTCGATTTAAACCAGACCTGGTGGGTCATTTGGGGTTATTTGGGGGCATTTCTATACTTTTTTGGGCTTGGGATTTTCTCAAAAGTGTCCTTATCTCTTATTAGACGTGTGGATGCGATGTTGAGGGTCATGACCTTCAAATCGATACCTATCTCGACATATGTTCATTTTCAATTTAAACCAGACTAGGTGGGTCGTTTGGGTTATTTGGGAGCACTTATGTACTTTTTTGGCCTTGGGATTTTCTAATAGGTGTCTTTATCTCTTATTAGATGTGTGGATGTGAAGTTGAGTGTTTTGACCTTCGAATCGATAAGTATTTCGACATATGTTCATTTTCGGTGTAGACTAGACCGAGTGGGTCATTTGGGGTTATTTGGCGGCATTTCGGAACTTTTTTGGGTTTGGTATTTTATAAAAAGTGTCCTTATCTCTAATTAGACGTGTCGATGCGATGTTGAGGGTCATGACCTTTGAATCGATACCTATTTCGGCATATGTTCATTTTCTATTTAAACCAGACCTGGTGGGTTGTTAAGGGTTATTTGGGGGCATTTTTGAACTTTTTTGGGCTTGGGATTTTCTAAATAGTGCCCTTATCTCTAATTAGACATGTGGATGTGATGTTGAGGGTCATGACCTTCGAATCGATACCTATTTCAGCATATGTACATTTTTTGTTTAAACTAGACCGGGTGGGTCTTTTGGGGTTGGTTGGGGCCATTTTTGTGCTTTTTTAGGCTAGGGATTTCTCTAAAAAGGGTCCTTATCTCTTATTAAACGTGTGGATGCGATGTTGAGGTCGTGACCTTCAAATCGATACCTATTTCGACATAGGTTCATTTTCGGTTTAAACCAGACCGGGTGGGTCGTTTGGGGTTATTTATGGGCATTTCTGTACTTTTTTAGGCTAGGGATTTTCTAAAAAGGGTCCTTATCTCTTATTAAATGTGCGGATGCGATGTTGAGGTCGTGACCTTCGAATCGATACCTATTTTGACATATGTTCATTTTCGGTTTAAACCAGACCAGGTGGGTCGTTTGGCATTGTTTGGGGGCATTTTTGTACTTTTTTGGGTTTGGAATTTTTTAAAAAGTGTCCTTATCTCTTATTAGACGCGTGGATGCGATGTTGAGGGTCGTGACCCACAAATTGATACCAATTTCGGTATATGTTCATTTTCAGTTTAAACCAGATCGGGTGTGTTGTTTGGGCTTATTTGGGGGCACTTCTGTACTTTTTTGGTCTTCGGATTTTCTAAAAAGTGTCCTTATCTCTTATTAGACATCTGGATTTGATGTTGAGGGACGAGACCGTCGAATCGATACCTATTTTGACATATGTTCATTTTGGGTTTAAACCAGACCGGGTGGGTCGTTAAGGGTTATTTGGTAGCATTTATGTACTTTTTTGGGTTTGGTATTTTCTAAAAAGTATCCTAATCTCTTATTAGACGTGTGGATGCGATGTTGAGCATCGTGACCTTCGAATAGATACCTATTTTGGCATATGTTCATTTTCGGTTTAAACCAGACCTGGGGGGTCGTTTGGAGTTATTTTGGGGCATTTTTGTATTTTTTTGGGCTTGGGACTTTTTCAAAAGTGACCTTATCTCTAATTAGACGTGTGGATGCGATGTTGCTGGTCGTGACCTTCGAATCGATACCTATTTTGACATATGTTCATTTTTTGTTTAAACCAGACCGGGTGGGTCGTTTGGGGTTATTTGGGGGCATTTCTATATTTTTTTGGGCTTGGGATTTTCTAAGAAGTGTCCTTATCCCTTATTAGACGTGTGGGTGCAATGTTGAGGTCGTGACCTTCGTATCGATACCTATTTCGACATATGTTCATTTTTGGTTTAAACCAGACCAGGTGGGTCGTTTGGCATTATTTGGGGGCATTCCTATACTTTTTTGGGTTTGGTATTTTCTAAAAAGTGTCCTTATCTCTTATTTGACGTGCGGATGCGATGTTGCGGGTCATGACCTTCGAATCGATACCTATTTCGACATATGTTCATTTTTGGATTAAACCAGACCGGATGGGTTGTTTGGGTTTATTTGGGGGCATTTCTATCCTTTTTTGGTCTTTGGATTTTCTAAAAAGTGTCCTTAGCTCTTATTAGACGTGTGGATGCGATGTTGAGGGTCGTGACGTTTGAATCGATACCTATGGTGGGTCGTTCGAGGTTATTTAAGGGCATTTCTTAACTTTTTTGGGCTTGGGATTTTCTAAAAAGTGTCCTTATCTCTAATTAGACATGTGGATGCGATGTTGAGGGTCATGATCTTCGAATTGATACCTATTTTGGCATATGTATATTTTTGGTTTAAACCAGACCGGGTGGGTCGTTTGGGGTTATTTGGGGTCATTTCTGTACTTTTTTAGACTAGGGGTTTTTTAAAAAGGGTCATTATCTCTTATTAAACGTGTGGATGGGATGTTGAGGTCGTGACCTTCAAATCGATACCTATATCGACATAGGTTCATTTTTGGTTTAAACCAGACCGGGTGGGTCGTTTGGGGTTATTCGGGGGGCATTTCTATACTTTTTTAGGCTAGGAATTTTCTAAAAAGGGTCCATATCTCTTATTAAATATGCAGATGCGATGTTGAGGTCGTGACCTTCGAATCGATACCTATTTTGACATATGTTCTTTTTCGGTTTAAACCAGACTAGGTGGGTTGTTTGGCATTGTTTGGGGGCATTTCTATACTTTTTTGGGTTTGGTATTTTCTAAAAAGTGTCCAAATCTCTTATTAGACGTGTGGATGCGATGTTGAGCATCGTGACCTTCGAATAGATACCTATTTCGGCATATGTTCATTTTCGATTTAAACCAGACCTGGTGGGTCGTTTGGGGTTATTTTGGGGCATTTCTGTACTTTTTTGGGCTTTGGATTATCTCAAAAGTTTCCTTAACTCTAATTAGACGTGTCGATGCGATGTTATGGGTCGTGACCTTCGAATCGATGCCAATTTTGACATTTGTTCATTGTTGGATTAAACCAAACCGGGTGGGTCGTTTGGGGTTATTTGGCGGCATTTCTATACTTTTTTGTGTTTGGTATTTTCTAAAAAGTGTCCTTGTCTCTTATTGGACGTGTGGATGCAATGCTGAGGGCCATGACCTTCGAATCGGTACCTATCTCGGCATATGTTCATTTTCGATTTAAACCAGACTGGGTGGGGGCATTTGTGTACTTTTTTGGCCTTGGGATTTTCTGAAAGATGTCTTTATCTCTTATTAGATGTATGGGTTCGATGTTGAGGGTCTTGACCTTCGAATCGATGCGTATTTTGACATATGTTTATTTTCGGTTTAAACCAGACCAAGTGGGTAGTTTTAGGTTATTTTGGGGCATTTATGTACTTTTATGGGCATGTGATTTTCTAAAAGGTGTCCTTATCTCTTATTAGACGTGTTGATGCGATGTTGAGGGTTGTGACCTTCGAATTGATTTCTATTTCGGCATATGTTCATATTCGGTTTAAACCAGACCTGGTGGGTCGTTTGGGCTTATTTGGGGGCATTTCTGAACTTTTTTGGGCTTTGGATTTTCTAAAAAGTGTCCTTATCTCTAAGTAGACATGTGGATGCGATTTTGTGGGTCATGACCTTCGAATTGATACCTATTTCCGCAAATGCTCATTTTTTATTTTAACCAGGCCGGGTGGGTCGTTTTGGGTTATTTGGGGTCATTTCTATAATTTTTTTGGCTTGGGATTTTCTAAAAAGGGTCCTTATCTCTTATTAAACGTGTGGATGCGATGTTGAGGTCGTGACCTTCGAATCGATACCTATTTCGACATAGGTTCATTTTCGGTTTAAACCAGACTGGGTGGGTCGTTATGGGTTATTTGGGGCCATTTCTGTAGTTTTTTAGGCTAGGGATTTTCTAAAAAGGGTCCTTATCTCTTATTAAACGTGCGGATGAGATGTTGAGGTCATGACCTTCGAATCAATACCTATATCGACATAGATTCATTTTCAGTTTAAATCGGACCAGGTGGGTCGTTTGGCGTTGTTTGGGGGCATTTCTGTACTTTTTTGGGTTTGTATTTTCTAAAAAGTGTCCTAATCTCTTATTAGACGTGTGGATGCGATGTTGAGCATCGTGACCTTCGAATAGATACCTATTTTGGCATATGTTCATTTTCGGTTTAAACCAGACCTAGTGCGTCGTTTGGGGTTATTTGGGGGCATTTCTATACTTTTTTGGGCTTGGGATTTTCTCAAAAGTGATCTTATCTCTAATTAGACGTCTGGATGCGATGTTGCGGGTCGTGACCTTCGAATCGATACCTATTTTGACATATGTGCATTTTCGGATTAAAGCAAATCGGATGGGTCGTTTGGGGTTATTTGGGGGTATTTCAGTCCTTTTTTGGTCTTCGGATTTTCTAAAAAGTGTCCTTAGCTCTTATTAGACGTGTGGATGCGATGTTGAGGGTCGTGACCTTCGAATCGATAGCTATTTTGGCATATATACATTTTTTGTTTAAACCATACCGGGTGGATCATTTGGGATTATTTGAGGGCCTTTCTGAACTTTTTTGGGCTTGGGATTTTGTAAAAGGTGTCCTTATCTCTAATTAGACATGTGGATGCGATGTTGAGGGTCATGACCTTCGAATTGATGCTTATTTTAGCATATGTACATTTTTGGTTTAAACCAGACCGGGTGGGTCGTTTGGGGTTATTTGGGGTTATTTCTGTACTTTTTTAGACTAGGGATTTTTTAAAAAGGGTCATTATCTCTTATTAAATGTATGGATGGGATGTTGAGGTCGTGACCTTCGAATCGATACCTATATCGACATAGGTTCATTTTTTATTTAAACCAGACCGGGTGGGTCATTTGGGGTTATTTGGGGGCATTTCTGTACTTTTTTAGGCTAGGGATTTTCTAAAAACGGTCATTATCTCTTATTAAACGTGCAGATACGATGTTGAGGTCGTGACCTTCGAATCGATACCTATTTTGACATATGTTCATTTTCTGTTTAAACCAGACCAGGTTGGTCGTTTGGCATTGTTTGGGGGCATTTCTGTGCTTTTTTGGGTTTGGTATTTTCTAAAAAGTGTCCAAATCTCTTATTAGACGTGTGGATGCGATGTTCAGGATCGTGACCTTCGAATCGATACCTATTTCGGCATATGTTCATTTTCGATTTAAACCAGACCTGGTGGGTCGTTTGGGGTTATTTGGGGGCATTTCTACACTTTTTTGGGCTTGGGATTATCTCAAAAGTGTCCTTAACTCTAATTAGACATGTCGATGCGATGTTACGTGTCGTGACCTTCGAATCGATGACAATTTTGACATTTGTTCATTTTTGGATTAAACCAAACCGGGTGGGTCGTTTGGGGTTATTTGCCGGCATTTCTATAATTTTTTGGGTCTGGTATTTTCTAAAAAGTGTCCTTATCTCTTGTTAGACGTGTGGATGCAATGTTGAGGGTCATGCGCTTCGAATCGGTACCTATCTCGGCATATGTTCATTTTTTATTTAAACCAGACTAGGTGGGTCATTTGGGTTATTTGGGGGCATTTATGTACTTTTTTGGCCTTGGGATTTTCTAAAAGGTGTCTTTATTTCTTATTAGATGTATGGGTGCGATGTTGAGGGTCTTGACCTTCGAATCGATACGTATTTTGACATATGTTTATTTTCGGTTTAAACCTAACCAAGTGGGTAGTTTTGTGTTATTTTGGGGCATTTCTGAACTTTTTTGGGCTTTGGATTTTCTAAAAAGTGTCCTTAGCTCTTATTAGACGTGTGGATATGATGTTTAGGGTTGTGACCTTCGAATCGATACCTATTTTGGCATATGTACATTTTTTGTTTAAACCAGACCGGGTGGATCGTTTGGGGTTATTTGAGGGCATTTCTGAACTTTTTTGGGCTTGGGATTTTCTAAAAAGTGTCCTTATCTCTAATTAGACATGTGGATGCGATGTTGAGGGTCATGACCTTCGAATTGATACCTATTTTGGCATATGTACATTTTTGGTTTAAACCAGACTGGGTGGGTCGTTTGGGGTTATTTGGGGTTATTTCTGTACTTTTTTAGACTAGGGATTCATTAAAAAGGGTCATTATCTCTTATTAAACTTGTGGTTGGGATGTTGAGGTCGTGACCTTCGAATCGATACCTATATCGACATAGGTTCATTTTTGGTTTAAACCAGACCGGGTAGGTTGTTTGGGTTATTTGGGGGCATTTCTGCACTTTTTTAGGCTAGGGATTTTCTAAAAAGGGTCGTTATCTCTTATTAAACGTGCAAATGCAATGTTGAGGTTGCGACCTTCGAATCGATACCTATTTTGACATATGTTCATTTTCGGTTTAAATCAGACCAAGTGGGTCGTTTGGCATTGTTTGGGGGCATTTTTGTACTTTTTTGGGTTTGGTATTTTCTAAAAAGTGTCCAAATCTCTTATTAGACGTGTGGATGCGATGTTCAGCATCGTGACCTTCGAATCGATACCTATTTCGGCATATGTTCATTTTCGATTTAAACCAGACCTGGTGGGTCGTTTGGGGTTATTTGTGTGCGTTTTTATGCCTGGGAATATCTCAAAAGTGTCCTAAACTCTAATTAGATGTGACGATGCGATGTTGCGGGTCGTGACCTTCGAATCGATGCCAATTTCGACATTTGTTCATTTTTGGATTAAACCAAATCGGGTGGGTCGTTTGGGGTTATTTGGCAGCATTTCTATACTTTTTTGGGTTTGGTATTTTCTAAAAAGTGTCCTTATCTCTTATTAGATGTGTGGATGCAATGTTGAGGGACATGACCTTCGAATCGTTACCTATCTCGGCATATGTTCATTTTTTATTTAAACCAGACTGGGTGGGTCATTTGGGTTATTTGGGGGCATTTATGTACTTTTCTGGCCTTGGGATTTTCTAAAAGTTGTCTTTATCTCTTATTAGATGTATGGGTACGATGTTGAGGGTCTTGACCTTCGAATCGATACGTATTTTGACATATGTTTATTTTTGGTTTAAACCTGACCAAGTGGGTAGTTTTGGGTTATTTGGGGGCATTTTTGAATCTTTTTGTGCTTTGGATTTTCTAAAAAGTGTCCTTATCTCTAATTAGACATGTGGATGTGATTTTGAGGGTCATGATCTTCGAATCGATACCTATTTCCACATATGCTCATTTTTTATTTTAATCCGACCGGGTGGGTCGTTTGGGGTTATTTGGGGCCATTTCTATACTTTTTTAGGCTAGCGATTTTCTTAAAAGGGTCCTTATCTCTTATTAAACTTGTGGATGCGATGTTGAGGTTGTGACCTTCGAATCGATACCTATTTCCACATAGGTTCATTTTCGGTTTAAACCGACCAGGTGGATCGTTATGGGTTATTTGGGGCTATTTCTGTACTTTTTAAGGCTAGGGATTTTCTAACAAGGGTCCTTATCTCTTATTAAACGTGCGGATGCGATGTTGAGGTCGTGACCTTCAAATCGATACCTAAATCGACATAGGTTCATTTTCGATTTAAATTGGACCAGGTGGGTCGTTTGGCGTTGTTTGGGGGCATTTCTATACTTTTTTGGGTTTGTATTTTCTAAAATGTGTCCTAATCTCTTATTAGACGTGTGGATGCGATGTTGAGCATCGTGACCTTCGAATAGATACCTATTTTGGCATATGTTCATTTTCGGTTTAAACCAGACCTGGTAGGTCGTTTGGGCTTATTTGGGGGCATTTCTGTATTTTTTTGGGCTTGGGATTTTCTCAAAAGTGATCTTATCTCTAATTAGACGTCTGGATGCGATGTTGCGGGTCGTGACCTACGAATCGATACCTATTTCGACATATGTTCATTTTCAGTTTAAACCAGACCGGGTGGGTCGTTTGGGGTTATTTGGGGGCATTTCTAAATTTTTTTGGGCTTGGGATTTTCTAAAAAGTGTCCTTATCGCTTATTAGACGTGTGGATGCAATGTTGAGGTCGTGACCTTCGTATTGATACCTATTTCGACATATGTTCATTTTTTGTTTAAACCAGACCAAGTGGATCGTTTGGCATTATTTGGGGGCATTCCTATACTTTTTTTGGTTTGGTATTTTCTAAAAGGGTCGTTATCTCTTATTTGACGTGTGGATGCGATGTTAAGGTCGTGACCTTCGAATCGATACCTATTTTGACATATGTTCATTTTCGGTTTAAACTAGACCAGGTGGGTCGTTTGGCATTGTTTGGGGGCATTTCTGTACTTTTTTGGGTTTGGTATTTTCTAAAAAGTGTCCAAATCTCTTATTAG
>NW_025317570.1:0-54927 GCF_018873765.1 Telopea speciosissima
TCCTTCATCTGTCTCATACTATATCACATAATATCTTTCCATCACAAACACAAAAGAAGAAAGCATTTACTTAAAACAGAGACATTTGGAATCAAAGAAAATTGAAAGTAAAAACACACAGAAAAGTTGAAACTCTAACCTCTGGGTCTGATCAAGTTGGGATCGTCCCCTCCGTCGAGGATGTGGCGGATAAGGCAGCTAAGGTAATCAACAGAAGCCGAAATCTCAGAGAAAGTGAAACACTCGTCTTCTTCATAAACCGGAGGGTACCAAGATATACGATGGCCATCGAAGAACCCGTCTTCTTCGTTCCTGCCGTCGAATCCCAGATTATCGAGTAACTTCCCTGCTGATTCACTACAAATCCGAACGCCACCTGAAGCGCGTATTACTGCGATTTTGTGAGGGTTTGCAGAAGCTAATTTGAAGAACTCGTGAGAGATGCAGCAGTGCCCCTCCTCCGCTGTATCTGTCATTTCTGCATGAATGGGGCTTTTCAGTGTCTAGAGAAACTCAGAAGCAGTTGTTCCAAAAACAATGAGAAGCTCCCAGAAACAGAGCCTGCCTATGTTGTTTGGATGCCAAGAAAAGAAAAGAAAATTAAAAAACAAAATCACACAAAAATCATGATAATGTAATGCCTGATTTATGTGTTTCTTTCGTTTCTCAAAGGATAAAGAATGGGTCGGCCAGGAATGACCATCCACCATTTTCCTAGCCCTAGTAACAAACAGGTGAAAAGCACAAAGGAGTGTTCTCTACAGTAAATAGCAGGAGTGTTTCTTTCAGGCCAAATTACTGTTGGCCAAACTACATTCCAGGAATCAAACCATGGTTCCCTAGGAAAATCAATATACAGAAAAATTAGGGTTTTGCACGCCCTGGGTTATCCCATGGTGTCCCATGTCCCATTAAATTTTAGGGTTCTAGTCCATCACATGGCAAGAGGGATCCATCCCATACTCGAATGCGCAGCAAAAATTAATCGATTCGAGTTTCTTTCGCATCCCATAAATATTAATAATCAATGAACGAAAGGAATTAATAAAGAACTGCTAACCTGGTGAGCCTGAAGTGTTGCTCCTCCAATAGACAGTGGTTCTTCCTCCAGTGAGCGCTCCAAGCAAACAGATCTGAACCTCTAATGGTGCTACCAAGGTTCTACACGCTAATCCCAGATGCCATCAAACTCCTCAGCACAGATCTAGGGTTTCACAAACGCTAACTCTCAAACACAGGTGAGAGAAGCAAGAAGAAGAAGAGAGATCACAAGAGGGAGAGAGAGAAACCAAAAACGCAAGAGAGAGAGTGTCTGCTCCAAAAATGTGGAGAGCTGCTTCTCCCTCCTGCGTGTTGGTCCCCTATTTATAATAATCGGGTTTAATTAAATCATAGATAGATTTAATAGAGCCCTAGTGAGAGTCTGACTCTCTCTCTCTCTCAGTCTGGCAGTTCTGTTTAAACTTAAAGTGCTACACAGGTGAAGAAGCAGAATCTAATAGGAAAAGTATTAATTAAATTCTTTATTTAATTATTAATGGATAATTATAATTAACACCAAATCCATTAATTAAATAAAGAGCCAATTAAATTAGTAAATTCCAAATAACTCCCTATACGATAACAATTTATCATATACAACCCCCCCACTAATCAACACCATCATTATGGAATCCTGGGCATGTACACATGTACTGCCAAACCCCAATCCATAGTACATGTCCATATAAGAGCGTCTGTGCATATGATCGGGTCCCGCAAAACTCGATAAAATACTTTGTTCAAATAATTATAAATAATGTATCATTTTATGTAAAATAGATTTTTGCAAAACCATTTCCAAAACGCCTGGATCCGATTCGATCCGACCATGCACGAGCAGTCTTTATCTTGGTGTTCCCCAATCGGGCAGTGGTGACCGTGTTGGATAACTCCTTCACTCACAAAGTGTTCACGCATTCCCAAAAAACCGGCTTTGACTCGCTTGAGTCTCAGTCATTGATGAACCAAAGAATGCGATTACACTTTGTAGTGACAAGGTTCCCTCAGGTACAGGGTGTCGGTGACACGTCTATCCCTTCCTACATCTGGCAGTAATACATGAGGGAATCGACAAAGTAGATTATTCGCCATTGCACACATCAAACATGTGAGCACTCACATTCGTACCCTGACATCACATGTCTAGGTATACCCAATGCGACGACCATATGATAAGGGTGCCCAGCCCAAACCCTAGTCGTGACTACCATTTTAATTATAACTTACGAACACATAATGCTCAAAAAGTTTATATCGCATGTGACAATATTAAACTAAAATGTATAAATGTTCAATACAAAGGTGAATCGGGTTGAACCGGACCGAATCGGGTTTGATGGATACACACTTGTCCAACAATCACGTCATTGAATCATGTACCAGAATGGAATGTAACACAATGCGTGTTTACATCTGTTTGCCTTCATGTATCCAATATGGCACAGGATATTTAGGGAATGTACCATCAACTAATTTTCAATTGTGCAGCTTTCGCACCTTGACATACTGAAACGATTGTCATTATTGGTATCAACAAAAATCATGATAATGCAATGATTGTTTTATGTGTTTATCTCTCTTCTCAAATTCAATTTTTAAATTTTTTTTTTTTCTTGACATCCAAACATAACCTAAATGTCACTGCGACTACTGATAAATTTTTTTTGGTAAGGCTTATACTATTGATATTTAAAACTTTCTTATAATTCTTTTTTTTTTTTGGTAGAAAAACTTTCTTATAATTCACATCCTATATATATCGTTGGGTCCATGTGATTTTAAAAAAAAATCCACATCGGCCTTTAGTCTCAACGTCAATTTCAACACACAAAGTTGTAAATCCTACTATACAATTGGGACTAGGGTTTTAGTAATCAGCATCGGATACCAATACTGATCCGTAATCGGATGCAATTCGTACCGATCCACCGACACAGGATCGACTAGGGAATTAGTATCAGTTAGCCAACCAATTTGATACCAATTCCACAAACCATGATTGGGACCGAGTCCTTCACCTATAGTGCAGGAATTCAGGAATCATAGCCACTTTTTAAGGATTCGTCCAATTAGAATCATTAAATATATGTCATTGAAATAATGCATATGTACTTTATAAGGTATAATGTAAGGTAGCGTTTGGTAATGCTTTTGTTCTAGGAACGGTGTTTTTTTACTATTGCATCAAGAAATCGTTCGGTGGCCCTTTCGAGTGCCATAACCTGCAAAAGGACCTGGGTGACAAAGGAGAACCGGTGTGGTTCTGGCCTAGGACTCTCCGATGCCTAAGTTAGATCTCTTTGAGCAAACAGATGAATGATAGAATTTAAGATGAGTTTAGATGGGTTGATGGGGTAGAGTACCTTCGCATTTATAGTGGAGTGTGGCGGTGTGGAGAGTCTCAGTTGATGACAAGTAGTCCTCGTAATTGATAGAGTCCCTGGGTAGCAGGGTTCTTCATTGGTTGGTTGTCTTCCTACGGGAGGTAGTGTCCCAGTAGGGTTGATGTTCTTAATAGATAGACGCTTATACGTGTTGGATAAGGTCCTTGGTGTTTGAGTCCGTTTGGGACTATGTGACTGGTAGGCGGTGGCCTAGTGTCCTTGAGATGGTGTATGTCTTGTTGATAGCGGTGGTAGTAAATTGTAATACTCGTACTTGGATCTTGGTGGCAGTCATGTCCCCGGGCCTGGTCTACGTCCGAGGTCCGGTCTGTGCCCGAGGACCGCGCCCGTGGTCTTGCCTGGGTCCATGCCCATGGCCTTGCCTGAGGCCGCGCCTGTGAGGCCGTGCCTATGGTTGGTCCATGCCCAGGGCCGCGCCTGTCTGGTCTGCGCCCATGGTCGTGCTTGTGGTTCATGTCTGAGCTGGTTCTCCACCGGGCCTGGGACGGCCCACCTCCTTGGGTCGGGACATGTGGCAGCTCCCGATTGGCCAGTGATTTTGGGTTTATCATTTACAAAACCCTTTTTTTCTATTTCTGTACTTAAAAACCATTTTTTTAAGTACACAAAGTCTGTTTCAGTTTGAGAGACGATGTTGATGGAAAGATTGTCAATTCGAGAGGTTAGGATATCTCTCCACCTTCCGTTTTGTTCCCATCCTCTTTCTCACTCTCTAACTCTAGTCTTCAATGAGCGTTTACACAATAATTTTTGTGTAATGGGTATTGACATTTGTTTATTTGGTAAAATTTATCGATGGTCTATCTCAGATAGTCAGGTGTGACTATTACTCATTTATTTTGCTTCCAGTGACTTGCACTACAGTAAACGCTCATTGAAGACCAAAGTTAGAGAGAGAGAAAGAGGATGGGAACAAAACGGAAGGTGGAGAGATATTCTAACCTCTCGAATCGACAGTCTTTCCATTAACATCATTTCTCAAACTGTTGCAAAATGAGAGGAATCAAGCTCAGCCTTAGCTGATTCCAATCCAAATTGGCCGACTTTTTTTTTAAAACCGTGACTGAAACGGTAATATTTAAGGGACCCAGTTAACCATCTAAAGGACCTCAAATTGGATGGTGCTTATAGAATGAAAAATCCTTTAAAAAACAAAGGAATGGAATAAAGGATACCAAGTAGAGCAATTGAGTGGATATCCTTTAGCCAAAAAAGCTTCTACTGTATACATCAATTGTATATTCTGTATGGATTTTGCAAAATTAACTGTTGCAAAATGAGAGGAATCAAGCTCAGCCTTAGCTGATTCCAATCCAAATTGGCCAACTTTTTTTTAAAAACCATGACTGAAACGGTAATATTTAAGGGACCCGGATAACCATCTAAAGGACCTCAAATTGGATGGTGCCTATAGAATGAAAAATCCTTTCAAAAACAAAGGAATGGAATAAAGGATACCAAGTAGAGCAATAGAGTGGATACCCAAAAAAGCTTCTACTGTATACATCAATTGTATATTCTGTATGGATTTTGCAAAATGAGAGGAATCAAGCTCAGCCTTAGCTGATTCCAATCCAAATTGGTCAACTTTTTTTTAAAAACCGTGACTGAAACGGTAATATTTAAGGGACCCGGTTAACCATCTAAAGGACCTCAAATTGGATGGTGCCTATAGAATGAAAAATCCTTTTAAAAACAAAGGAATGGAATAAAGGATACCAAGTAGAGCAATAGAGTGGATACCCAAAAAAGCTTCTACTGTATACATCAATTGTATATTCTGAATGGATTTTGCAAAATTAACTGTTGCAAAATGAGAGGAATCAAGCTCAGCCTTAGCTGATTCCAATCCAAATTGGTCGACTTTTTTTTAAAAACAGTGACTGAAACGGTAATATTTAAGGGACCCGGTTAACCATCTAAAGAATCTCAAATTGGATGGTGCCTAGAGAATGAAAAATCCTTTTAAAAACAAAGGAATGGAATAAAAGATACCAAGTAGAGCAATTGAGTGGATACCCTTTAGCCAAAAAAGCTTCTATTGCATAGTCAATTGTATATTCTGTATGGTAAACAAATTTTTTTTTTTAGTGCCAAAGCGTTTGGTGAACTTGTTCCAAAACTGTCGTCTTCGTAACAAAATAGAACATGTTTGCGTTTGGTAAAACCTTTTCTGGAACAGACCTTTTGACATTTATACAAAAGAAAGAAAGAAACCCGTCTCTCTTGATTCCTCCTGTATCTTCAACCCTTTCCCTTGCTTGCTTCTGTACAGGAAGTCTTGTACTAGATCAATTCACACACAAGGCAGATTCATATAAAACAAACATTGATACATATATGAATTTCTAAGAGCAACAATGACACATTAAGAATTCAAATTAACGAACCCCATAGAAATGGGAAGCACAGACGAATATACAGATGCTAACATCAAGACCAAGAACCTGCAATCTGCAACCCATCCAATCTACCCTCGTTTGTGAGTTTCTTGGATCCTAGATATCCCATTTGCTCCACTAAATCCTCCACATTTCCACCCCAATTGGCCGGTTGGGCAACCAATTGCTCCACTTCCACATCAATTTCGGATGGATTATTCCCCACATCTACTTCTTCTTCTCCTTCTCCTGCAATTAGGTCTTCGTTCAGCAATTCTTCATATGCTAAATCAGTAGCACCAGTGCCCAAATCTAGACCATTATAACTAAGGTTGACATCAACCTTCTCGCCCTCGATTGCTTTGCTCGGTCCATTTTCAATAGCTGCAGAGAACAGAGTCTCGATATCCGATTCAACGGTGGGCACTTCTTCGTGGGCTTGACCGATGAAACCCCCAAATTGGGGAGAACCTATGGCTTCTGTTGCTACAGTTGCTGATGCAGTCTCGTCCTGTAAGTTTTCGGAGCTCCGGCTGGGCGGTAGTCTTTGTTTTCTCCCAATGCCATCGCTTCTAAGCTCTCTGCCCTACTTGTTTAGCTGAATACCTTATTGCACAAAAGCTGCAGGGAAGAAGCACGTTTGGGGGATTCATTAAGCAAAACCCTAAAAATTTGAAACTTAAACCATTAATCACCGAAATTGTAAAGCAAACCCTAGAATTTGAAACCTCTGCAACTCGTCGATCAAGAGAGAGAGAGATAGCGAGAGAGAGGAGAGAGCGAGAGAGAGAGAGAGAGAGAGAGAGAGAGAGAGAGAGAGAGAGAGAGAGAGCGAGAGAGAAAAAACTGGAGATCAAGTTGCATACCTTCACCATCTCACTACCATTGTTGCAGTTCGTCTCTTCCGCCTTCAGCCACGAACAACAGTCTTGCCAAGTTTTTGCACAAGAGTTTCTATCGGGAAAAGTCGGGAACATCTCTCATTTTTTTTGGGACTTATTTTAATAAGAAACAAAAAAACAAGTCCTACATGTTTTGCTAGCACATGTTTTTAGCACACTTTTCCATCATTTCTGTGCCAAGGAAACACAAAAAACGAACCATTTTACCAAACACCAATTGGGTGTTTTTCTATTCCCACAGCATAGAAGAACAGGAAAACTACTCTTTGGAAGAATTACCAGGTGCTACCTAAGTATACCTTATCGACAAAGTTGCCATAACACCATGATCTTGAAGACGGAGAAAACCTTTTGCAGGAAAAACTCTATATCGGATGGTTGTTTGGCCACTATTAAAGGTAAAAAGTACAAAATACAAGCTAAGAATTACAACGGAAAGAACATCAGAGGCCAAGACACCTCCCTGGTTGTATATCTTACAAGACTTGAGTGACTATTTATATATAAAAGACATGAAACATTTACATGTAATATAAGTGACTTGGGTCAATGAAATTACAACTAAGAGTGTCATGTGGAAAAAAATAAGAATGTCGTGTGAATAAAATAATCCTAGCCACAAAATAGTGTTGGCAGAATCTTAACCATTGATGAGTGTCGATAGAATCTTGAACATTGATAGTTCTTCTAGAAGTCACATGGTACGAGTAATAATAAAAAAAGTACATGTGGAGTGTAATATGTTTGTCCTTTAGTGGAGTGTTAGTGGAATGAAGTACGTACATGTGTTTGAGGCAATCGGTGAAGGAACGAGTTGTCACACTCCATTTCCAAAATACCAGGAAGTGTGACAGATGTACACCTACATCCCTACACCAACCAGGATCGTAAATGCAGTGTCTAACTCTTACAATCCAATAATCAACAATAAACCAGGAATCAGAGGCAAGGGAAGACTAAATCAATATACATAAGATCAATGAAAGGGAATCTACTGTGATAAATTATAAATAACCATTTGTTTTTTATCCACAGGTTGTGTCAACCACATGTATCTCAGGACATAATTACAGTAATCCCTCAAAAGAATATTCTATCTTTACATCAATTGACAAAGTAACAAAATAACATTGATGTATAAAAAATAACAAGGCCCAGCCTTCAATCAACATGCCTCGTAGGTACAATCCTCGCATACACATCCAGGACCATGCTCCTCCTCCTCAGGAACACTACCAATATCAGTACCAATCTCATAAGGGTAGGGAAAATTTGAGCTCGCCGGCTTCTCAACACCTGCATCACCATCAAAAAAGAGGGAACCACGTGCGGTGAGCTTCACTAAGCCTAATGAGGTTAGAACACACAAGCATACGCATATAATTCCATGAATGCTGTCACATGATGTATGAGTCCATTTTATTTATTATCCACCTAACAAACAAATGTTTAAGTCTGGGTAGAATCGCGGTTGAAAGCCTGCCATACATGGGTACATCCTGCACGACAAACCTCCGATATAACCTAGCTCTCACTTGGTTCTGGTGCCACTCCTGATCTCCCCGGACACCAAGCTGAGAAGGATATGTGAATTCACCTAGGGGGGGGGTGAATAGATGAACGTAGTGGAAAATAAAAAAAAAACTATTGCGAAAATAAAAATGTTATTAATAAAAGACAAGTAAATTGCAAAGATAACACAGAGATTTATAGTGGTTCGGCCAAAACTTGCCTACATCCACTCCTCTCACCTGAGAGAGAATTCCACTAAAAACAATCTTGAGAATGAGCGAGAGAACTCGTACAAATCTTGATTGAGAGCAAGAGGATTCAACACTACTCTTGATTCCAAGCAACAGGACTCAACCAATCTTGATTCCGAGCAAAAGGACTCAATTAACACATATAATAAAAAATTACTAGGAAAAGGGTTACCTCAACCTTAGTAAGTGTGTAAGCTACCTTTCACCCTTGGAGCTTGAAACTAGATGAGGTAGAGGAGCTTGAGTGTGTGAGCTTTGTGATGAATTGATGCTTAAAATCAATAAAGGCTCACTTGAGGCTATTGCAATGCAGGCTTGTAATAAAGGCTTTTAATGATGTTGATTAGTAGTAGTGATTAGAGCTTTAAATAAGTGCCTATTTATAGACTATGTAGCTCTAATAAATTTAGAAACTGTCTTAAGATCGGATTGAATTAGACAGTCATAATTTGGTATACTGATTCCTAATCTGGTATGCCGATTCACCAAATTTTATAAAATGATCTTTGGTATAACGGTCAAATTCCAACAGTTATATCTAATCCGGTATGCTGGATCATGATCCGGTATACTGGTTCAGGGTAAAACACAACAAACCTTTGATCCGGTATGCTGGATCACAATCCAGCGTGCGCTGGAAAGCTACTGTAAGCTATTCCCTGAGATCAAAACTGATCCGATATGCCGTTTAAAGATCCAGTATGCCAGATTAGCTAATTTTTGCTAAAATGAGCTAAGTCCTTGATTATTATCTTTGGGGTTTCCAAATGAATTTGGTCACATGAATTAGGGTTATTTTAAGCTCCTAAAGTCATTCTATATGAATGTATGCGTGTGTATGTGCATTACATTAATTTTGACTTTAACAAATGATTTTACAATATAGTATAACTTGAAATCTTAAAGACTCAAACTTTTCTTGAAAGTCTTCAATGTAAAATCTTCTATCTTGACTTGGTCTTTATCTTCAAAGCTTATTTCTTCATTTCATGTCTTTGAAAGTAGCTTTGAGCATCAATCACTTGAATTGAGTGCTCCCCCTCACTTGGTGCTAAGCTCTTATCTAAACATCTTAAACAAGAGTTAGTACAAAATGATTTTATTTGTTATCATCAAAACCTCTATATCATCATGATAGATGACTTGGAGTTTATGTATGAGGTCTTTTCCTCAACAATCTCCCCCTTTTGATGATGACAAATAATCCAACAAAAATAGTAATAAAGCAACTTTAATTTGAAGCAATATTTAAAAATTCAAAAGAAATTCAAAAGAAATTGCACATATCATTGATATCAAAGAAAGTTGCACAATCATTTATAAAACTTGAAACTTGAAATGAGCAAATTACAATATTCATAAGGTTTAAAGCATTTTCATTACAATCATTTTATTCCATTTCCATATATTTCTCCCCCTTTGCCATTGTCAAAAAGTGGGTAGAGAGAAGTCAAGGATTTGGGTCAAATGGTGGAATAGGAGGGATGGAGCTTGATTCACCGGAGAAGGGTGCTCGAAATGGTGGTCGATACCCTTGAGGAGTAAAGCCTTAAGGAGGAATGGCTTGTGGAGTAGCTCCCAGTGTGTCACAAGTGAGATGACCAAGATTGAAAGATAATGTGTGGATCACATTGAGGATCCCATCTTGGCGAGAATTGATGGAGTCAAAGCCGGATTTAACTTCTTGGCGAAGGGAGGTGACACCTTCTTGAAGTCGTTGTCTAAACTCAAGTTCCATAATCCGAGTGTTGGTTTCTTCCATGTCTTCATCTATGTTTGAAACCCATTCTTGTAGATTTGCTGGTATTCCTTCTTGTGCTTGAGGAGGAGGGGGCACATCATCATCCAAGTTCTCATTTGCTTCCACAAAAACATCAAACGGAGGAGGAATGGCAATGGTATGGAAGCTATTTCGGGTGATATGTTGAAAAGATAATGTAGATGCCTCTTCACGATCAAGATCAATATCAAAAGCTCGAAAGAGGCGAGTGAGAAGACGGCCATAGGGAAGATTGGTGTGCTTGCGACGGTGAGCACATGATTCCATGTACCTCATGATGAAGTAGGGAAGGCAAGTAAGGGTGTTTGTGTAAACACAAAAAGTGAGTTAGGCTTGGAGTGTTAGACACTTACTTCTATCTCCTCCCCTAGGGATGAAATTGTGTTAGATGATGTATGAGATAACATGAGGATGAGCTTGAGTCTTCCGGTGACAACGGTTCCCGCATTTGGATCAAATTGATTGAGGATAGAGGAGTAGACTTCTTCATGGTTTATAAGATCTCCAAAGTTGGGGTTCTTTGGAGTCCAAAAGATACAAGGCCCATCACTAGATATTTGAAAGTGTTGGGCAAGGTCGTCAATGGAGAGGTCTATGTGAACACCTTTTACATAAGAGTGGAGTATCAACCCTCGTTCCTACCCGCTAAAGTAGAGATTGGCATAGAAGTACTTTACCAAATTGGGATAGCACGGCTCCGACATATCAAGAAGAGGTTCCCATCCAATATCCTTAAATCTTTCTTCAAGGTGAATACTATTGAATGAGAAAATATCAACTTCACGTCCTTCTTCAATCTTTCAGGCAAGGAAAAGAGGCCAATTTGCATGACATTCGGGTGAACGAAAGAGTCGGTCTTCACCTTCCGAATAAGGTTGCCTTGACGAGCCACTTTCACTTTTAGATGGTTGGTCTCTTTCAACCAAAGCCTCCTTTCCTCTTCGACTCATAGTGTAAGAGCGAGTTGAGAAAGAGAGATGAAAGAAATGAGAGAGATATAGCTTTACAATTGTACTTTGAGTTGAGAGTGAAAATAGAGTGAATAGTGATGTAGAAAAGAACAAAAAGAGGGGTTTATATAGACTTAATTATGTGTTCAAACGGCTAGAAAATGGTCAAAAAGACCAATCCGGTATACCATTTCTAGTCCAACGGTCAATAAACAGCTATATTTGCTGAACTGGTATACCGTTTGGTAATCCGGTATACCATTTCAGCAGAAACAACAGGAAAAACAAATTTAATTAGCAGATTCACTTACTCAAAATGGTCTCACATACCCAAGTCTCTTCTAAGTGTTCAGAATTTTTCTTCACTTAAGGGTTTTGTGAAGATATCTGCGAGTTGCTCCTTGGTCTCAATAAAGTCAAGTCGGATTTTACCTCTTTGAGCTGTATCATGTAAAAAGTGATGACGAATATCATTGTGCTTAGCTCTTGAGTGTAAAATCGGGTTCTCGCTTAGGTTTATAGCACTTGTATTATCACACTGGATAGAGGAAGTGTCAAACTTGATTCCATAGTCTTGGAGAGTTTGCCTCATCCATAACACTTGTGTACAACACCGTCTGGCTGCGATGTATTCAGCCTCGGTGGTAGATAACGCAACAGAATTTTGTTTTTTACTAAACCACGAAACCAAACATAATCCTAGGAAGTGACAAGTTCTACTTGTACTTTTCCGATCAACATGACACTCGATAAAATCGGCGTCGGAGAAGCTAATTAGGTCAAAGTCATTGTCCATAGGGTACCAGAGGCCAATGCTTGGAGTTCATTTTAAGTACTTAAAGATTCTCTTTACAGTACTCAAATGTGATTGCTTAGGTTGGGCTTTAAACCTAGCACAAACACAGACACTAAACATTATGTTCGGTCTACTAGCCGTTAAGTAAAGTAAACTACCTATCATGCCTCTATATTTTGTAGGGACAACAGGAGTTCCATCTTCATCTTTGGACAAGGTTACAGATGTACTCATTGGAGTACTATATAATTTTTGTCCATTGATATCAAACTTCTTCAAGAGTTTCTTAAGGTATTTAGTTTGACTGATGAAAATCCCATTAGGAGTTTATTTTATTTGAAGTCCTAGAAAGAAGTTTAATTCTCCCATTAGACTCATTTCAAACTCACTACTCATAGATTTACTAAATTCTTGACAAAGTGATTCATTAGTTGAACCAAAAATCATATCATCAACATAAATTTGAACAATAATTAAATCATCTTTCTTATGCTTAACAAATAAAGTAGTATCAATCTTACCCATTGAAAAACCATTATCAATAAGAAACTTACTTTTGTTTCAAGCCATACATGGCCTTCTTTAGTTTGTAGACATGGTTAGGGTACTTGGAGTTTTCAAATCCAGGGGGTTGGATAACATGTACTTTTTCATTAATGAAACCATTTAAAAATGTACTTTTCACATCCATATGATGTAACTTGAAATTCTTATGACATGCAAATGCAAGTAATATTCTAATAGATTCAAGTCTAGCTACAGGTGCATATGTTTCATCAAAGTCAATACCTTCTTGTTGGTTGTAGCCTTGAGCAACCAATCTAGCATTATTTCTAGTTATGTTTCCATCTTCATTAAGTTTGTTTCTAAACACCCATTTAGTTCCAATAATTTTGGTGTTCGTGGATTTTGGCACTAAGTTCCAAACTTTATTTCTTTCAAACTGATTAAGCTCTTCTTGCTTTTATATTCTTAGGTTCAATGGTAGAGATAAAGGTTACTTTAGAATAAACATTTTGAATTTTACTTCTAACTTGTATGCCTTTCTCTAAGTTTCCAATAACAAGGTCAAGAGAGTGATCTTTAACAGTCCTTATTTTCTTTGGAAGTTGATGTACAAGATAATTAGGTTCTTCTAAAGAGACATTTTTAACTCTTTTCCTAATTTCAAGTACTTCATCTTTATCTTGTACTTCTAAGTCTTTATATTTATCCTTGGCCATAGATTCATCAAATTTGACATTCATAGACTCTTCCACAACTAGTGTTCTTTTATTAAATACTCTATAAGCTCTACTATTTGTGGAGTAGCCTAGAAATATACCATCATCGGTCTTTTCTTCAAATTTTCCTAAGTTGTCCTTTGTGTTAAGAATGAAACATGCAAAACCAAAAACCTTAAAATAATCAACTTTAGAAAGTTTATTATGAAAAAGTTCATAAGGAGTTTTCAAAAGAATAGGTCTTATCAAAACTCGGTTCAACATATAACATGCCGTATGAATGGCTTCGGCCCAAAGATACTTTGGCAAAAAGTACTCATTGAGCATTGTCCTTGTAGTTTCTTGGATTGTTCTATTTTTCCTTTCAACCACACCATTTGATTGTGGTATTCTAGGAGCCAAAAAGTTATGAGTTATACCTTGTTTTCTACAGAAGTCTCCAAATTCATCTGTGTTGTCAAATTCACCACCATGGTCACTTTTGATAGAAGTGATCAAATAACCCTTCTGATTTTGTATTCTCTTATAAAGAGATACAAATTCCTCAAATGCATCATTTTTATGCTTGAGAAATAGGGTCCAAGTGAATCTAGAGTAGTCATCTGCTCTAACAAAGGTATATTTCTTTCCTCCTAGGCTTATGGTTTGGATATGTTCAAATAAGTCAAGGTAGAGTAGTTGCAAAGGTCTAGAAGTAGCAACAGAGTTTATGACCTTATGAGAAACCTTTGTAAGTTTACTTCTTTGATATGCTCCACAAGTATGTTGCTTATCAAAGTTCAACTTTGGTAGATTTCTCACCAAATTCTTTGAGGATAGGGATCTAATTATTTTAGTATTTATATGTCCCAATTTTCTATAACATAACATAGCATCATCAAATTTTGAAATAAGGCATACATCATGTGAGTTTACACTAAATATGCAAGTATAAACATTATTTCTTCTACATCCTTTAAGAATCACATTATCATCAGAATCTTTAATTACACATTTAGAGGCATTGAAATTCATAAAATATCCATTATTGCATAATTGACTTACACTAAGTAGATTATACTTTAGGTTATCAACTAAGTTAATATTAGAGATTACTGTACCTCCAAATTTAATTGATCCATTTTCAATGTTTCTTCCTTTGCTGTTGTCTCCAAAAGATACCCATCCTCCTTTTTGCTTCTTGAGCTCGAAAAATAACTTTGGATTGGATGTTATGTGCTTTGAGCAGCCACTATCGATGTACCATTCCATGTTGCTCTTGTGCACCTACAAAACAATAATACTTAATAAAATTTTGGTCTCCATTGTGTGTTGGGTCCATCATTGTTAATATCATACGTTCCTCTTGGTCTCCAAACCATTTGGTTCCCATTTATCTTTTGGTTACCATACCAATTTTTGTATGATTGAGGGTTCCAAGGTCTTTGGTTTTGGGTTACTCTGTATGATCCTTGGTTCTTAGGTGATTTTTGGACATTTGGTGGAGTTTTAGTTGGTCTTTGCATCTTTGGAGGATCTCTCTTATTTTGACCATTATAAAGTCTTCTAGGATAATAAAATGCTTGGTTCATATGATAGCATTCCCAAAGTGTATGTCCCTTTTTGTTACAGTTATTGCATACAACAATTTGAGGAGTATTTGCATTTAGAGTCTTCCCTTTGGATTGAGATTCTTAACTTGAGGACTTTTCTTCTTGGAATAGCATTCCTCAAAAGAATGTCCCTTCTTCCTACATTAATTGCAGTATTTGTTCTTCTTTACTTTCTTACTTGCTATTTTACTTGTACTTGACTCTTTGGTTTGATTTGAACTCTTGTTCACATCATAGCCTAGCCCTTTCTTGTTGAAAGGTATTTTGGATGTAGATCCAAGTAAAATGTCAAGGTTCTTTTTACCATTAGTAAAAGATTCTAAGGCTTTACACAACTTTTCTTTTTCTTATTCCAAGTCGTTAACTTAAGAAGTTAAGGTCATGTTTTGGTCTTTAAGGGTATTGATCTCTTTTAAGAGATTCTTTTTTATGGTTGCCAATTCTATGCTGCTTTGATAAAGATCCTCAAAAGCTTCTTCTAATTCTAAGAAATCTTTATCCTTATGAGATGGAGATGTGGGGGTTACCTCATTTTGGTTTTCTCCATCTTCAAAAGCCATGAGTGCAAGGTTGGTTTGCTCTTCTTCTTGAGATTTTTTGTCTTTCTCTACTTCATCGTTTGAATCAAATGAGTGTTCGGCTTTGTATGTCTTCTTGTATTTCTTCATTTTTGGACGGTCTCCCTTATAGTGTCATAGTTTCCTACATTCAAAGCAAATAATGTCTTTTGAAGAGGAATCAGTATTATCTTTGGAAATACTCTTACCTTTCTGGTCTTTAGAGAATCTCCTCTTATTGAATGAGGTTTTGCCCTTGTTCTTCAGGAATCTTGAAAACTACTTGGAGAGATATGCAATCTCGTCATCAGAAAGTTCTTCTTCATCATCACTAATTTCATAGCATGATTTGAAAGCCACAACTTTCTTCTTAGATTCTTTTGGTTCATCTTCCTTGGTGTTTAGTTTGAGTTCCATTTCGTGAGTTTGGAGTGATCCCAATAGCTCATCTAGGCTCAATTTGTCGATATCTTTTAATTCTTTGATAGCCGTTGTTTTAGGTTTTCATTCCTTGGAAAGAGATCTCAAGATCTTTCTTACATTTTCTCCATTTGTATAGATCTTACCTAAACCTTTCAACTTGTTCCCAATGTTAGTGAAATGAGTAAACATAACATAGATATCCTCATCATTTTTTATTTTAAATAATTCATATTCATTAACAAACATATCTATTTTGGATTGTTTGACCTCTGAGGTACCTTCATAGGTTACAACAAGTTTGTCAAACATCTCCTTAGCAGTATCACACATGCAAGTTCTATTGTATTCTTTCTCTCTCAAAGCACATTGAATATAGCTAATTGCTACATAGTTAAGTTGGACTTTTGCTTTATCAGCGATAGTTCGTCCTTCTTTGGGTTTATCTATGGTATTTGGTCCATTTTCAATCATCTCCCAAGCATCAATGTTATTGGCACAAACAAAGTTTTAGAAATGATTTTTCCAATAGAAAAATCCTTCTCCTTCAAAAAAGGGTGGTTTGGTAATGTTGTATCCTTTAATCTTTCGATTGGCAGATGATCCCATGGTCTTTTAATTCTTAATAAGATTAAAACAATCAAGGTCTTGAGCTCCCGCTCTGATACCAAATGTGAATTCAACTAGAGGGGGTGAATAGGTGAACGTAGTGAAAAATAAAAAAAATTATTGCGGAAATAAAAATATTATCAATAAAAGATAAGTAAATTACAAAGATAACACAGAGATTTATAGTGGTTCGGCCAAAACTTACCTACATCTACTCCTCTCACCTTAGAGAGAATTCAACTAAAAATAATCTTGAGAATGAGCAAGAGAATTCATACAAATCTTGATTGAGAGCAAGAGAACTCAACACTACTCTTGATTCCGAGCAAGGAGACTCAACCAATCTTGATTCTGAGCAAGAGGACTCACTTAACACATATAATAAAAAATTACTAGAAAAAGAGTTACCTCAACCTTAGTAAGTGTGTAAGCTATCTTCCACCCATGGAGCTTGATGTGTGAGCTTTGTGATGAATTGATGCTTAAAATCAATAAAGGCTCACTTGAGGCTATTGCAATGGAGGCTTGTAATAAAGGCTCTTAATGATGTTGATTAGTAGTAGTGATTAGAGTTTTAAACAAGTGCCTATTTATAGGCTAGGTAGCTCTAATAAATTTAGAAACTGTCTTAAGATCGAATTGAATTAGACAGTCATAATCTGGTATACTGATTCCTAATCCGGTATGCCGGTTCACCAAATTTCCTAAAATGATCTTTGGTATAACGGTCAAATTCCAACAGTTATATCTAATCCGGTATACTGGATCATGATCCGGTATGCTGGTTTAGGGTAAAACACAGCAAACCTTTGATCCGGTATGCTGGATCACAATCCAGCGTGCGCTGGAAGGCTATTGTTAGCTATTCCCTGAGATCAAAACTGATTCGGTATGCCGTTTAAGGATCCGGTATGCCAGATTAACTAATTTCTGCTGAAATGAGCTAAGTCCTTTGATGGACTACCTTGGGGGTTTCTAAATGAATTTGGTCACATAAATTGGAGTTATTTTATCCTCCTAAAGTCATTCTATATGAATGTATGCGTGTGTGTGTGCATTACATTAATTTTGACTTTAACAAATGATTTTACAATATAGTATAACTTGAAATCTTCAAGACTCAAACTTTTCTTGAAAGTCTTTAATGTAAAATCTTCTATCTTGACTTGGTCTTTATCTTCAAAGCTTATTTCTTCATTGCATGTCTTTGAAAGTAGCTTTGAGCATCAATCACTTGAATTGAGTGCTCCCCCTCACTTGATGCTAAGCTCTTATCTAAACATCTTAAACAAGAGTTAGTACAAAATGGTTTTATTTGTTATCATCAAAACCTCTATATCATCATGATAGATGACTTGGAGTTTATGTATGAGGTCTTTTCCTTAATAGGATACTCCCAACATGTTGGCTATGACCACTCCCATTCGATTCTGATGCCATGATGGATCTCCCTAAACACCGATCTTTTGAGAATGGTACTCCTAACACGTCGGCTGTGACCATCGGTTATCCAACACCTTACCCCTTGTTGGCAAGGGATGTAGAACTAGAAAAATACCAACCTAACCATAACCATCTACATGTATGAGGATGCATGCGTATGCATATACCAGAGGCCGGGGCCATAGTACCAAAATCCCCCTTTAGTCACACTATCCACCTATCTCTTCTAGCATACACACCCACATATTAAATAGTATGGCAATACGACAATGGTACCTCAGCCACTCTGTACCCCATTGCCCATCATAGTGCAGCAATCTTACTAATTCAATAGTAATAATCAAAATAAAATACAACAACTCGTACAATAATGGTACCTTGGTCACTCCATACCTCGTTCCCAACATCTACTCTATATGCATGAGCACAATAAATAAATGGATGGCAATCCCGGGTTCGACATCTCCTTCAGTACTCGGATCCCATACTCTCTATCGTATCTCATCTCATTACAC
Organism: Telopea speciosissima; assembly: GCF_018873765.1. Taxonomy (NCBI): domain Eukaryota; kingdom Viridiplantae; phylum Streptophyta; class Magnoliopsida; order Proteales; family Proteaceae; genus Telopea; species Telopea speciosissima. The sequence continues at coordinate 18,378 of NW_025317570.1, forward strand.
ATGAATCATTAAAGTCCTAAGCATCTAACAATCATATAACATAATACAATCAAATCTAATAATTATAACTAATCTTAACTATCAATCATAGTGAGGGTTATGGAAAAATAAATCTAACTCAAACATAATCATCCACACATATTTTAATGTTTATGCAATGCATGTCCACACGCATCTCAAGATCAATCACTCTCAAATTAAATCAAAGGTATAACCCACTCACCTTTGGCACGTATGTGCTTTGCCGTACTCAAATGTACATCACCAACATAGCCTCACTGGGACCTCGTACTCAACCTATTCGAGGTATGGAATATGAGTAAATTAGGGTTCGATGAGGTGGTCAAAAACCAATCAAAAGTTGAGGGAATAATCAGCATTTTCCATGCTCAGGTCAATCTTGAGGCTGATACAGGTTTGATCGACCTCTTGATTGACTCTAGGCATCACGAGACCTACTTAAGGTCCTGAGGTCGATGGTTAGGTCGATGCAGGTCTGAGCATGTCCTCCAGAGTCTAAATGGTTCTTTCGGACTGTCCGTCCATTTCGGAATGGAAAGCCATGCTGAGATTTAGCTTGGATCCCAGTGCCTGTTGCAGACTCTTCCAGAATGTTGAAGTGAATCGGGGGTCCCTGTCAGACACGATGCTGATGGGCACGCCATGCAGGCGAATTACATTTTCAATGTATAGTTGGGCAAAATTTTCCATCGAGTAGGTTATCTTGATGGGGATAAAGTGAACTACCTTTGTCAGTCCATCAACAATCACCCAGATTGCATTCATCCCTTTCTTGGTGTTGGGTAGATTGGTCACAAAGTCCAAGGTAATTCTTTCCCACTTCCATTCAGGAATAAGGAGTGGTTGCAATAACCCATACAGTCTGTGTCTTTCCGCCTTTATTTGCTTGTAAGTGAGGCATTCAAACATGTATAAGGCTACGGTCTGCTTTATTCCAATCCACCAATAGTACTTCTTCAAATCCTTGTACATTTTTGTGCTCCTGGGGTGGATTGAATAAAGTGAATTGTGTGCCTCTCTAAGAATTTGGTACTGCACATTATAATCACCAAGCACGCATAATCTGTCTCTAAATTTCAATTCCCCATCATGGGCCAATGAGAAGTCTGGGTCCCTGTGGACACCTTGCTTTATTTCCCAGATTATCTTGGCTACATCGGGGTCTCTGGGCTGTTTCTCAACTATCTCTTCTCGGATCGATGACTGTATGTCCATATCCTGCTAGTTGTATAGCCGTCCCATCAATCATGAGTTCCAAATCAAACTTTCAAGGTTCTTCTATTAGCTATTTGCTAACAACCAAGGAAGCGAGGGATGCGGTTTGGGATTTTCTGCTTAATGCATCCGCCACTACGTTGGCTTTGCCAGAATGGTATTGAATTTCACAGTTGTATTCTTTTACCAATTCTAACCACCACCTCTGTCTCATATTTAACTCCTTCTGGGTGAAGAAATACTTCAGACTCTTGTGATCACTGAAGATCTCGCTCTTTTCACCATAGAGATAATGTTGCTAAATCTTTAACGCGAGGGCCCTTTTTTCTTGGGATTCAAGTAATGTAAAGGAGGAAGGAGAAGAGAATATTCTATTATCTTTGCATTTCTGTCTCCCACACTCTCTCCCCTCCACGTTTTTTAGAAGGAGAGAGGCCCCAAAACAGTGGAGACCTCTCTCCCTCTTCCCTCTTCTCCCTTCTCCTCTCCTTCCCCCTATAAATACCCTATGCTCTTGGGTTGTAAGAGTGTTCAGCTTTTAGTTCAATTCATTAGTGAAATTTTCTCTTCTTCTTCCAATTTGTGGCTTTCTAAGTTCTTAGTTTGATTTATGAGTTTTATTTCATAGTTGTAATAGGTTTAATTCATGCTTTACTTTCAATTTATGTCTTCAATTTGGTTGTAATATTTTAATTCTAGTTTAGTTTTAAAGCTTTCTAGTCTAGGCTTCTAATCCTTGTGAGAAGAATTAGAGACTTGGAAGAGGAAGCCATGCAAGGATTATTCAAGTGTTCAAGCTTCTTCAACTACATTCATGCAAGGCTTAATTAATTCATGCAATTTTAACTTTGGTAGAAGGGAGTATTAGTTCTTAATTTTATTTTTAGTTTCTTCTTCTTCTTCTTAATCTCTTAATTTTATTTTTAGTTCTTCTTCTTCTTCTTAACCTTCTAATTCCTCCATTATTTTTTTTATTTTAATCACATTCTCACCATCTCTATTCTCTCCATTCTAGTAGGACTCTCATTCTCCACTTTTTATTTTATTTCTCATCCTCCACCTCTCTAATTCAATCATAGGGTTTTATTTTTTTTAGTTATTATTATCATTATGCATTATGGTAGGATTTTAATTTAATTAATTTTGTTTTAATTTTAGATTTGGTAGCACCATTTCAAGTGTGAGAAGCAAGTAATTTCAGTCCGGTTAAAGCCCCTTCGGGTTTTACATCTCTAATCTCTTAGTCTCATTCTCCTTCTCTAACCTCTTCTTTGTTTTTTTATGTGGTTGTGATGTGTGGCTGCAATTTATTCCTTCAAATCCACATTAGTTTTGAAAGGTTAGATGCTTATGTGTTAGGATGCCAATTCAATGCCTTAGATGCGTAATTTTGCTAGATGCTTGTGAATTAGGATGCGTTAATTTAGTTATCATTAGTTTAGTCCACCACTTTAATTAATTTGGTTCACTTTGCATTGCTTTAAAGTGAGTAAAATAGAGTGGCGTACATCTCCTTGAGTTTGACCCGTAGCTACGATTGATCCGTACGCTTGCGGTTATTATTTCTTGCAAACAAGTTTTTAGCGCCGTTGCCGGGGGGGATTATTGTCCACTTTATTTTTCTGATTTTTAAGTAATTCGAAGTGCTTAGTTTCTTTTCTTTTTTCCTTTTCTTCTAAAAAAAAAAAATCAGTTTTTGAAAACCTCATCTTGTTTCTCTTCTATTTCAAAGACTGTGTGCACCTAATCTAAAGTCCTTCATATGCCCAAACCCTACCTCTTTTGGTGTCCCTCATAGGATTAAGTTACCTATGACACTACATCTTGACTTGGTTGGGTGGATTGGCATGTGACTTATCTTTGGAGGTGACCAACTTTGACAACACGAAAGCGACATAGTGAGTGCTATTGGAAACAAAAACGTATAGTAATCCTCCACTCTACATCAGAATCCACTTGGAGTCACCCGTAGGTGGCTATTGAAGACTATACAGGTCCCCTTACTGTCAACCTATATGACAAACTTACAGCTTTGGAACCATTGTTTCGATTCTTGAGGGATAGATGCACTATCTACCTTGGACTCCCTCTTGTTTTTGGTGATTTTTTTTTTCTAGTCTTTCATTTTTCTTTAATTTTTCAAAAGGAGACCTCATATCTGTTTAGGTAGCTACAGTGTGGACTCGTGATTCATCTAACCGTCTTATTAGAATACCACCTTCTCCACCACCTTTAACTCCACCTCCTACCATGGGAGACCAACAACCCAAGACTCTTAAGGATAGGTTTTACCCTGCTAGGGCTGCACAGCCTTCATGCATCAATCTGCCAGTTGCTACAGGGAACAACTATGAACTCAAGACCCACTTCATTAGTATGCTACCCCACTTCTATGGGATGGCTAATGAGGATGCCTATCTTTTCCTTAGGAAATTTGAGGAGGTCTGTGTTCTAATTAAGGTTCAAAATTTAACTGATGATGCAGTTAGGCTTCGATTTATAACCTTTACCTTGAAGGACCATGCCAAGAAGTGGCTCTATGGACTGCCAACTAATTCCATTAATACATGGGATGAGTTCACCATTGTCTTCTTGAGAATTTTTTCCCTCTTCACAAGACCAATAAACTCAAGAGTGACATCCTCCAATTCAGGCAGAAACCACATGAGTCCTTCTCTAGATTCATACAGAGATTTAAGGACCTCATTTTAGAATGCCCTCACCATGGTATTGATTTGTGACAGCTTTGCCAAATTATTTATGAGGGCACAGACTTTCAAACCAAGCAACTTTTAGAATCTATGTGTGCTGTTGGCTTTACCTCTTTTTCTGATGAGAATGAGGCCTGGACATTCTTGACCAACTTTGTTGAAAAGACTAGGGAGTGGGAATCCACCCAAGAGGCTGAAAGGATCACCAAGGGCTACCTTATTGAGGGTATGCCAGCCAAGGAAGCCAAACTGGATAGCCTCATCAAAAGGTTAGAGTCCATTCTCCTTAAAGGGCCTATGCCAGTTAACCAGGTCAACCATGGGTCAATATGCAGTTGGTGCCATACCCCTGGACATCTTTTAGAGGAATGCCTCAACACCTTTGTGGGTAATTCCAACACTGCGAATGTAAGTGCTTTCTACCAAATTGATCCATATAGCAACACTTACAATCCAGGATGGGGAAATCACCCCAATTTCTCCTAGAATCAAGGGAACCAAGCAGACCCATCCAACTTTCACAATCAAGGCCAGCTTGGTCTCCAAAGGCCCAACTTTGCACCACAAAGTCAAGGTATGTCTCCACACCCCTTACTCCCTCGTTCGCATTTAGGACCTCCTATAAACATTGCTAGGCCACCTCTCCTTGCACCTTATCAGCAACCCCCAAGGTTTACCAATACAGGAGAGGCAACAAGAATAAGTGGGTTGGAGAAACATATAGCCCTTCTCATGACAAGTCACAATAATATGGAGAAACAGCTCACCCAACTTGTTACCATCATGCATGAGAGGGAAAAAGGGAAGTTACCTAGCCAACCTGAGCCAAATCCTAGACATCAAGCTCTAATGCAGCAAGGTACCCAAGCCCTTAGCTCAATGTTGCACCAACCCAAAAGCATCAAGGGCCCTCCAATCAGGTAAATGCAGTGTATGCTTTAAGGAGTAGCCGTGAGTATCAACAGGTTAGTATACCTCAGTCTCTACCATCTCATACTCCTGTTGTCTTTCCCCCTTCTGAAGAGGCCATTGTAGCGCCTTCTGTTCTTAGTTTGTCTAATGAACCTGAAGTAATTCCAGATGATTTGTTTGAAGAAACCAAGATGATTCTGTTGAGAAAAAGACCACACCCGAAAGAGTTTATACCCCACTTACCCCTTTCCCAAATAGGTTGGTTAGCAAGAAGTCTCCTTCTGTGGAGAAAATATTAGATGTTTTTAAATAGGTTCAGGTGAATATTCCTTTACTGGATGCTATAGCCCAGGTCCCCGCTTATGCTAAAGTCCTCAAAGACTTATGTACCCAAAAGCGGACCACCAATGTGCCCAAAAAGGCATTCTTAGCTGCTAATATTAGTTCTCTCATCGCACAACCAATAGCAGCCAAGCATAAGGACCCAGGTAACCCCACCATCTCTTGCACTATAGGCAACACCACTATTGATCATGCCTTATTGGACCTTGGTGCAAGTGTGAACCTATTGCCTTATCATGTCAACCAACAGTTGGGATTGGGAGAGCTGAAACAAACCAGAATTACTCTTCAACTTGCAGATAGGTCGGTTAAAGTTCCTAAGGGGATGATTGAGGATGTCCTGTTAAGGGTTAGAGAATTTATCTTCCCTGTGGATTTTATTATCTTAGATACCCACCCTACTGCCAATTTTAAGGATCAAATTCCAATTATCTTGGGTAGACCATTCCTTGTTACCAGTAATGCTTTAATCAATTACAGGGATGGTCTCATGAAATTATCTTTTGGCAATACCTATGTGGATTTTAATGTGTTCAAGTTGGGCAGACAACCTGATATGGATGAAGATGTACATGTGCTTCAGGAATTCCCAAATGATAAGACTTTCTTTTTTAATTTTGATTCGGGATTTCAGGACTGTACGGAGGAATTGGAAGGTGTTGATGATACCACCTTATCTGAGGTTTGGAACATCCAACCACCATTGGAGCCCCTTGGACCCCTATCCACCTCCATTTCTAAATCCTCCATGTTTGATTCCCCCATGATTGACCCGTATGTTGATTGGTCTAAACCTCTTAGGTTTGATGATTTTATTGAGGAGGACAATGTTAGTCATGATGCTCTTCAAGCTTATTATCATGATCCTTATTTGGCAACCCAGGTTATGCAAAGGGCGGATAATTTTATTGCTAGGATTGATTTGAGTAAACCTCCCATTTTTTATGATTATCTTGATGAGGTTATTGATATTCATGATCCTTTTGATGCTTACTTTGATCTATTCTTGGTTGGTTTTTATGATAATGACATGCATTCTATATTGACCATGGGAGGGAATTGAAGGATTTATGGCCTGAGTTTTAATGCTTTCATTTTTCACTGTCCCATGTGTAAAGATTTTCCTGTTGGGTATTTCTCATTTGTGATTAACTTCCATGTTATTTCTCGCTTTACTAAACTTCATGGTCGAGTATTTTCTGGTTCTGAAGCTCTTTCTACATTTATCGGCCATGGATTGAGATTTCTGTTGCTGCCCCTAGTATTTTTTATAGAGCTCATGACTCTTTATGATCCTCCTTGTGGATTATATCTAGTAAGCCCCCTCATCTCCTCCCTTGTCCTTATTCTTTCTTTTCTGCATGCATTTAGGACATTGCATGAATTAAGTGTGGGGGGTGTGTTGGACTTAATTGGTGAATTTTGATTGTGGCGGTAGTTTTGATTTTGTGCATACGTTTCTTTGATTGTGAAACGAGAGAAAGAGGGAATTAGGTGCCCTAGCATGTGAAATAATAAAAAATTCCTTTTCAAGGACTGTAATGGGTATGTATCCGGTGAGAGGGATTGAGTTGAAAAATATGGGTACTATTTCGTTTGATGGCTAGATTCCTCTATGTGTTTTATGGACCCTTTGATCTTTTGGCTAGTAGTTGAGACCAATTTGTTTGTGAAAGAGAAAGAGAAAAAAAAAGAAAAAAAGAAAAAAAAAGAAAGGAATAAGAAAGGAAAGTGGAATTCCTTGGGACTAGACAGGGCACTGTTGCCTCAAGAAGCAGGGTGACTTGTTCGAAATTCCTTGGAAGGAAACTCAAAAAAAAAAAAAAAAACTTCTTGCATCAATGTCTCAAAGTCTTTATGGATGTATGCAAAAAGCGAAGCTACCAAGTATTTGGGTGTCTGGTGTATGCTCCACCATGTCATTCAGGGAACAGTAGTGGAGTAGAAATAGAGTTTACTGTTGTGAAAGAAAAGTTTCTACCTTAATGCCTGAAAAGAAAATATGGTTAAAAATGCTCAAAGCCTAAGTCTTTAGTTCCATCAATGCTATGAGTGGTTTACCTGAAGGTGAGTAGTGTTCAGAAAATGTGAGGAGATCCCTTAATCTTGATGCATGCTTGTTACTTGAATTGATGTGGGGTGATAAAATTCAAGTGTGGGGGAATCTTTGGCTCCTTGATCTTTAGTTGAGCACTTTTAGAGCCTGTGTGCACTATCTTGCTTATGCCATGATTAAAATTTGCAGTATCTTTTGACTTAATGAATTTTGGGTGTACATTCACTACAAACACCCATGAGACACAACTCGTCCACTAGGGGTAACCTAGGGGTTTAAAGGCTTGTTGCACATGCTAAGTGCAACCGTGATTCCTATTAAAGTGAGTTAGGATTTTTTGCATTCTAGGTTAGTTTTTATTTTTGTTTACTTGAGGACAAGTAATGTTCAAGTGTGGGGGAATCTGATGAGCACATTTATGTGTCAAATCTTAGGGCATAAAGCATGTATTTTACCACATTGGACAGAGTTACTCGGTGCTTTCTTATGCTTTTCAGGTTTTTGGGCTATTTATTGCTATTCTGGACTATCGGGAGCTGCATTTCCAAATTTACACGTAAAGCTGCTCAATGTTTTTGCATGGTTGTAAAGAGGACTAAATTTTGAGCAAGATGAACGTGACGAACTGCAAGTACACATTCGTTTAAGCCTCCATGTAGTTGATTATTCTTTTCATGCTAAGAAAGGATAATGGGTCAGAAATGAGCTGTAATGCAAGCCCATAGCCATTCTGCCACTTCCCAAGGGTACTTTTGACATTAAAGAAGGTATTTCTAATCAATGATGGAGATCTACTGCAAGTACAAGACCATTTCGACAATTTTTTGATCTTAAAGAGAGAGAAGAGCTGCTAGCCACATGGGGGGGGGACCCACATTGCCTACACCCTCCACGATTTTTGAAGGCCCACATGTTATCCGCGATTTTTATATGGAGCACCAATGCTCCACGATTTTTAGAGGACATGATGGGTATTGTATTATTTATTGAGTGGAAGCCTAGTCATCACTTTCTCTCTCCTCCAACTTTCCAAGGGCACTTTTAGGATTTGACTATGGATAGATCTCTTTTGAAAAATATTCTCTCATCCTTGGAAGGTTGAAAAGTCAAAGATGCCTTGATCTTATTGCTTGGAGAAGACACCTACAAAGAAAAAGAAGCACAAGAATAAATTAGAAAGTTACTTTTTGAAAGATAGAAAGTTTATGTACCTAAGATTTATCTCTCTCCTTCTTTCTATTTTTTCTCTTTTTTCTTGGGATTCAAGTAATGTAAAGGAGGAAGGAGAAGAGAATATTCTATTATCTTTGCATTTCTCTCTCCCACACTCTCTCCCCTCCATGTTTTTTAGAAGGAGAGAGGCCCCAAAACCGTGGAGGCCTCTCTCCCTCTTCCCTCTTCTCCCTTCTCCTCTCCTTTCCCCTATAAATACCCTATGCTCTTGGGTTGTAAGAGTGTTCAGCTTTTAGTTCAATTCATTAATGAAATTTTCTCTTCTTTCAATTTGTGGCTTTCTAAGTTCTTAGTTTGATTTATGAGTTTTATTCTATGGTTGTAATAGGTGTAATTCATGCTTTACTTTCAATTTATGTCTTCAATTTGGTTGGAATATTTTAATTCTAGTTTAGTTTTAAAGCTTTCTAGTCTAGGCTTCTAATCCTTGTGAGAAGAATTAGAGACTTGGACTAGGAAGCCATGCAAGGATTATTCAAGTGTTCAAGCTTCTTCAACTACATTCATGCAATTTTAACTTTGGTAGAAGGGAGTATTAGTTCTTAATTTTATTTTTAGTTTCTTCTTCTTCTTCTTAATCTCTTAATTTTATTTTTAGTTCGTCTTCTTCTTTTTAACCTTCTAATTCCTCCATTATTTTTTTATTTTAATCACATTCTCATCATATCTATTCTCTCCATTCTAGTAGGACTCTCATTCTCCACTTTTTATTTTATTTCTCATCCTCCACCTCTCTAATTCAATCATGCTTTTATGATTTTTTTTTTAGTTACTATTATCATTATGCATTATGGTAGGATTTTGATTTAATTAATTTTGTTTTAATTTCAGATTTGGTAGCGCCATTTCAAGTGTGAGAAGCAAGCAATTTCAGTCCGATTTAAGCCCCTTCAGGTTTTACATCTCTAATCTCTTAGTCTCATTCTCCCTCTCTAACCTCTTCTTTGTTTTTTTATGTGGTTGTGATGTGTGGCTGCAATTTATTCCTTCAAATCCGCGTTAATTTTGATAGGTTAGATGCTTATGTGTTAGGACGTCAATTCAATGCCTTTTCAATGCCTTAGATGCGTAATTTTGCTAGATGCTTGTGAGTTAGGATGCGTTAATTTAGTTATCATTAGTTTAGTCCACCATTTTAATTAATTTGGTTCACTTTGCATTGCTTTAAAGTGAGTAAAATAGAGTGGCGTACATCTCCTTGAGTTCGACCCGTAGCTACGATTGATCCGTATGCTTGCGGTTATTATTTCTTGCAAACAAGTGCATTCTGGGCCATTCTGGTTGCACAGGTGGGTCCACATGATTCTAGAGGTGGGTATTGGTTTCTAAAATTCCCATTTACCTCTGGAGAGTGTTCATAGGCTGCATGAATGGTTCCCAAGTGTCTGGAGTCCAAAATGTCAGTTTTAGACACTCTAGGCGTTTCACTGGGCCTTTGAGTCAATCGCCCAGTGCATCGCCCAGAGAATGTAATTTTGTTGTTTTTGCCTTGGGCTTGCACATGGGTTAGGCCTATCACTTGGGCACTACACAAACACCCCTCTATGACCAGATACATATCTGAACAAGTGTGGCCCCCACATATTTGGGTAGGAGAGAGATTACCTGGAGCTAGAGCTGTACATCAAGTTGTGAGCAGAGCAGCTGCATGGGTCTGCAATCCATCTTCTTACTGGTATACTGGATGACATCCTCGGAGGTTTTCCACTGAATTCAACCACTGGGGTGATACTCCGCAGTGTGTTTGGGTGACTGGTTACAGGTTCCTGTCCTTCATTCAAAATCCTAGTCAGTCTAAGGTAGGTTTAACATTCCTCCCCACCTTATAAAAATTTCGTCCTTGAATTGGCTTACCCAGTAGTTCGAAGAGTTGAGGAGACTTTTCTCGCATTTCTTCTTCGCGTTCCCACGATGCTTCCCCTATTTTGTGGTTTCCCCACCGAACCTTAACGAATGCGACCGTGCAGTTATAGAGATTATGCTCCTTTCTGTTTAGTATCTTCGTTGGCTGCTCCTCATAGGTCACATCAGCAGCTAGTTGTTCGGGTTCAGCTGAGAGCATATATGCCAGGTTATTGATGTACTTCCTTTGCATTGACACATGGAAGACATCATGGACGCCTTGCAAGGACGGTGGTAGTGCTAGTCGATATGCTATGGGTCCCACTCTCTTCAGGATTTCATATGGACCGATATACCTTGGGCTGAGTTTACCCTTCTTGTCGAAGCATAGTTGCCCCTTCATTGGAGAAACTCAGAGAAATACCTTCTCACCGACTCCAAATTCAATGTCCTTCCATCAATTGTCAGCATAACTCTTCTGTCTAGATTGGGCCACTTTAATCTTTTCTCTGATCGCATCCACCTTCTTGTAGGTCATTTGTATCATTTAAGGCCTAATATACTTCCGTTCTCTGACTTCATCCCAATACAATAATGTGCGGTACTTCCTGTCATACCCCAATCTACCCTTAGGCGGGTCGGTCGGGTAACCCGGATGTCGAACCACATCCGCTGAAACTCCAGGATCCGGAAGCAAACACCACTCAACAGACACACACGATATTTACAATATAAAATTGGAAACAGAGTGCAATGGAAGCTAAAGTGTTATATTTACAAAAGAGCTACCAAAAGTACAATGTTCAATAGTAGCTCACAACCCACAGTACTACCATAACTACATTGTTTAACAGAGGATCACCTCATAGAAACTCATAACAATAACATACATGGCCTTTTCATAGCCCAGCATCATAAAACAAAATGTACAAAAGCTGCATCTGTAAGCTATACAAAAGAAAAGTGCCATACAGCTATCCACAAAAAGAATGTTCTATGAAAATAAAAAAGAAAGGACAGCCGCAATCAAATAAGCTCCTCTAACCTAATCCTGTGCACCCGCATCAGAGGGATCACCTTCATAGGGGTCCACACCAGAATGTTCACGATTACCATCACCAAATTGTCCGTAATAATCCTCCCACTCAGGGGGATGTCCACCTGCAAAATCATCTAAAAGAAACAATCCACGAGAGGTGAGCTCCACTGAGCCCAGTAAATGAATAGTAATCATGCAAGTAGGTACAACCATCACAATCATCAATCTACATGCTGGATTCAATTTTATTACTCTAGGCCACCTAACATCACAACTAAGTCACTAGGTGTATGCTACTTGCAATGACTCGGGCTACAACCTCCGTCGCTTCTCCTCTGTCTTCATTTGTCACCTCAATCATTGCGGATGGAACCCGCGCTGGGCAGTGAGCACCAACTCCTCCCTTGGCAGACCCCAAGTTAACCATGGCAAACTGACCCGGCTTCTACTATCCTCGGCATTCAGGAGGCCATGATCACCCAACACCTGCACCCCTGTTGGGAAGGGCTATAGCATAAGGGTATGTTTACCTAGCCCAAGATCTACATGATCAGTATGAGTTGAGTGGTGTCGACCGTATCCCCTTCTACGGGCTACCACAAACCTCATTTCCAATATGAAATGCACGGTCCTCCAGTAGCCCATCCTACGGCTCACCATGCCTTTCATTTCCAAGCAGTCTATTACGACATCTAAACTAACAGTTCACATAGCATGCATTTGATTCACCAATTATTTAATCAACATATTCACAACCACAGTCCATAGCTACATCAGTAAATTCCAATATCCGAAAGCAATTTAAATAATGTAGAACAGATAATAGTAATAAAAGTAAATTTCTTATCTTCGATATGTTCATAAGGTCACACCTACAAGAATGATCTGATATCCACTCACCTTGGCTATAATCTGCCGGATCCGAAGACAGATCTGTAAGAGTGCACGGATATGCGTCGCCGGGCAGAAAATCAAAGCCTAGGTAAATAAATTAGAAAAATTCCATTAATAAACACTAAATTTCCCTACATAACTAGGGGTGACCTTGGTCAATCCTCCAGACCAAAGCAGGACTCAAAATTGCCATGACAGCAGTAGTGGTCGATTGGCACTGGTCTGTTTAATGGACCAGTAGGCTGTTGTGGCCAAAAATCAATAGGGGTTTATGGTTTTAGACCCATAGGGTGCCCAAGTATTGTTCTAAGTGACTATAGAGGTTAGGGTAAAGTTCTTCATCAATGGTTTTCATTGGTTGATTGGATTGGTCTATCCAATTGACCAGTGGCAATCAACCCATTGCTCCAAGTGTAGGAACAGGGTTGGAAAAATGTGTTTTGCATTGCGGTTCATACCAAAGGCTCTAAAAAGAATGTTCTAGACCTTGGGGTGGGTCTAAGACAACACCAGCTTCAATATCCTACAGTGGTTGATTGGTACTGGACCAGTGGGGGTTTCAGCCACAGAATTGGAAGGGGTTCACACTAGGGGTATTAGATGGTACTATAGTAGTTCCATCAATGGTTTGGATTATGCTTCTATGCCAGAAACAAGTTTGGTTGCCCAAAACCCATCCCGGGATGTCAGATTAGCTCTAAACACAGGTACAGAGCATGGATTTCAACCGGGATGACATGCAAGGCCTCATACAGGGCATTACAGGCCAAGAAGTAAGCTAAGGGTAGCACAAGTTTCAGTTTCCTACAGTGGTCGATTGGTACTGGTCCATCCAATGGACCAGTGCAAGTACAGCTCAAAAATTTAAAAGTTAAGGCTATTTTGGCTTAGATCCTTGGATCAGGGGCATGCATGGATGATCAAGGGTTACAGTGGGGTTCCATGTATGACATCCAACATATACAAGGTGATAAATCCAACATGCATGGGGTTCTTAGGGGTTTGGGTACCTATGCTAGCATGCTTGGCTTGGCACCAGATCAACAGATTTTGTACATATTTATCAGTTCTGTAACAACTCTAGTTCATGAAATAAGGCCATGAATTCATCATGCATTTAGGTATTGAGGCTCCTACACCTATATGGACAATTCAAGGCTAGCAATGGGCATGAGAATCAGTTATGCAAGCTGCTAATGTCAGTTACAACATGTATTTATCATGGCATAGGTAGATGATAGGCCAAGCATACCAGATTCATACTTGCATGAAAGAATCTAAGCATCTAAGGTTAGCAAAACATGAATTTCATTATAAAACTCATGGGAACATGGCTGGATAGCCAACAACAGAGAAGAGACATGGATTATAGCCATGGTAATGGCTAGGAAGCAGCACCAACAACTGGGTTTAGGGGAAATACCTTGTTGTATTCTAAGCACAAGGGTCCAAAGCCTTCCTTTCCTCTTCTTCTCCTCTTTTTCTCCTTCTCCTTCTCTTCTTTCTCTTCAATGAAATAAGCAAAGGAGGTTTTTGATCTAAGGCTGGCTTATTTATAAGCCCAGCCACTAAGGGCTGTTTGGCTGAAACTGATTTTTAGTGAGAATGCATTCTAAGATCTCATTCTTGAATGCAAATGGCTCCCAAATGGGCCCCACATGGTCATAGTATGAGGGTAACATCCCCACAAGTCATTCTAAGCACGAGGAGGTGGTCCGGGGTGTGAAACACTGGGCCCCACGCATCTGAGATGAATTCTGAGTAGTACAGCAGTACTGGTCGATCCAATAGACCAGTATGGCTGGACCAGTAGGTGAAACCCTATTGTTTTTACATTTGGGCCCCACTGAGGCCTGTGCTATGCCTAGGGCATTTTTCTGATATAATTTATGGCCTTTAAACCCTATTTAAACATTTAAAAATGAACTTATTCCTCTTTTGGTTAAGCAGGGGCTGTACCTTAGGTTGTCCATCATTTTGTGTATGAAACAGCAACACAGGTCTGGTAGCTGCCTCTGGATGGGTAGGTATGACATCACCAGAGATTCCCCTTAAAAAATGATCATCGGGTCGGTGCACCATAGGTTGTTAGTGGGTAAGACCCAGGATCCATTAGGTTTTGGACCTACATTCGAAGTTTGGGTCAGGGTTCGGGCACAGATGTAACACTTTCGACCATATAAAGCTTCGTACGGTGCTATATCAATGGGGGAGTGGTAGCTGTTATTGTAAGCAAATTCCACCAAGGGAATGTGAGTCCCAACTGTCTTTTATTTCTAATATACAGGCTCTGAGCATATCCTCTGAAGTTTGAATAGTTCTTTCGGACTGTCCGTCTGTCTGGGGATGGAAAGCCATGCTGAGATTTAGCTGGGATCCCAGTGCCTGTTGCAGACTCTTCCAAAATCTTGAAGTGAATCGAGGGTCCCTGTTAGACACGATGCTGAGGAGCACACCATGCAGGCAGATTATATTTTTAATGTATAGTTGGGCAAGCTTTTCCATCGAGTAGGTTATCTTGATGGGGATAAGGTGAGCTGCCTTCGTCAGTCAGTCAACTATCACCCAGATTGCATTCATCCCTTTCCTAGTGTTGGGTAAGCTGGTCACAAATTCTATGGTAATTCTTTCCCATTTCCATTTGGGGATAGGGAGTAGTTGCAACAACCCATACGGTCTGTGTCTTTTCGCCTTTATTTGGTTACAGGTGAGGCATTCAGACACGTATAGGGCTACGGTCTGCTTCATTTCAATCCACCAATAATACTTCTTCAAATCCTTATACATTTTTGTGCTCTTAGGGTGGATTGAGTAAGGTGAATTGTGTGCCTCTCTGAGAATTCGGTCCTGCACATTATAATCAACAAGCATGCACAATCTGTCTCTAAATTTCAATGCCCCTTCATGGGCCAATGAGAAGTCTGGTCCCTGTGGAATCCTTGCTTTATTTCCCAGATTATCTTGGCTAGATCGGAGTCTCTGTGCTGCTTCTCAATTATCTCTTCCCGGATCGACGGCTGTATGTCCATAGCTACTAGTTGCATAGCCATCCCCTCGATCATGAGTTCCAGATCGAACTTCCGAGCTTCTTCTATTAGCTGTTCACTTACAACTAAGGAAGCGAGGGATGTGGTTTGGGATTTTTTGCTCAATGCATCCGCTACTATGTTGGCCTTGCCAGGATGGTATTAAATCTCATAGTCGTAATCCTTTACTAATTCTAACCACCGCCTTTGTCTCATATTTAACTCCTTTTGGGTGAAGAAATACTTCAAACTCTTGTGATCGCTGAAGATCTCGCTCTTCTCACCATAAAGGTAATGTCGCCAAATCTTTAATGCAAAAACTACTATAGCCAACTCTAGGTCGTGAGTGGGGTAGTTCTTTTCATGTTCCTTCAACTGCCTTGAGGCATAAGCGACCACCTTACCTTTCTGTATTGACACAATGCCCAATCCTATGCGGGGTGCATTGGTGTATACCACCATGCCATCAGTGCCATCTGGAAAGGTCAACACTGGTATCGTCACCAATCGATTCCTTAACTCTTGAAAGCTTTTCTCGCAAGCGTCGGTCCACTCAAATTTTGCTCCCTTCTTCGTTAGCTTTGTCATGGGTGCCGAGATGAGCGAGAAATTCTCGATAAATCGGTGATAATACCCGGCTAAATCCAGGAAGCTATGGATCTCAGTGGCATTCTTTGGAGTCTCCCACTCGAGAACTGCCTTTACCTTGTCTGGGTCTACCTTGATGCCATCCTTGGTGATGATATGTCCCAAAATCTGATTGGGTGGAGCCAAAATTCACACTTGCTGAATTTGGCGAACAGTTGGTGTTCCCGCAATCATTGCAATACAAATCTAAGGTGTTTAGCATACTCCTCTTCACTTTTGGAGTAGATTAGAATGTCATCGATGAATACAATGATAAACTTGTCCAACACATCATGGAATACCCTATTTATCATGTCCATGAATGCAGCTGGGGCATTGGTTAACCCGAATGACAATACCAAGAATTCATAATGTCCGTATCGAGTTCTAAACGCTGTCTTGTGAATGTCACTGCCCTTGATCTTCAACTGGTGGTATCCAGACCTAAGATCAATTTTAGAGAAGACTCTCGCTCCTTGCAGTTGATCGAACAGGTCATCGATGCGTGGCAACAGGTATCAATTCTTGATCGTGAGTTTGTTCAGTTCTCGATAATCGATGCACATTCGCATGCTACCATCCTCCTTCTGCACGAACAACACGGGTTCTCCCCAAGGAGACACGCTCAGTCGGATGACCCCTTTCTTCAAAAAATCTTGTAATTGGACCTGCAATTCTATAGGTGCCATTCGGTATGGTGCCTTGGATACAGGTGCTGCACCAGGGATTAGATTAATCGTGAACTTTGTTTCACGATCAAGCGATAGCTGGATCAGATCTTCTGGAAAAACGTCGAGAAATCCCCTAGCGACGTTGAGTTCTTCCAATGGCTTAATCTTTGCCTTAGTATCCATTACCATGGCTAGATAGCCCGACACCTTTTATTTAATAGTTTTCACGCCTGAAGGGTGGATAAGGTTACCCTTCTAGGCTTCTTCATCGGCTCACTTTGGTAGGTGATGTCAAGCCTGCCCCTAATTGGCTGAAAATTTTGAATGAAGGACAGGGACCTCAGGCCAGACATCCAAACACACTGTGGAGCATCACTCCAGTAATTGAATTCAAAGGAGAACCCCCAAGGATGTCCTCCTACATACCTGTCAGAAGATGGATTGCAGACCCATGCAGTTGCACTGCCCACAGCATAATGTACTGCATGAACCCCAGGTATTCTCTCTCCTATCCATAAATTTGGGGCCCACACCTGGAAAGATGTGTATTAAGCCCTGGGTGTGATGGTGGTGCAAGGCCCAAGCCCTGGGCCAAGCCCCTGCACAAGCACAGAGCAATTACAGCTTTGCTGCATTCTTTGGGTGATGCACTGGGTGATTGGACCAATCACCCAGTGAATCACCCAAAGTGGCTAAATTGCATTTTTTGGACTCCAGACATGTGGGGACCACCCATATAGACCATGGACACCCTCTAGGGATATATGGGAATTTTAGGAACCATTACCTACCCTTGGACCCCTGTGGACCCCACTTGAGTTGCCTAAATGGCTCAGAATCAGTTTAAAAACACATTCTTGAAGTGAGGGCAACACAGCCAAACAGACCCCAGTGGGGCCAACCTTATAAATAGAGCTGGGGGCAGTACCTATTTTGTTTACTGCCCCAACTGAAAATAGAAAGGACAGGAAGAGAGGAAGGAAAGGGAAAAGAGAGAGAAGGAGAAGAGGAAGGAGGGAGGTGGACACAGTGCTGTTGTATCCAGCCCCTGTTCCAGCAGCTTAGCCATCTCAGGTAAATATTTTTACCTCCTTATACTGCTGCTCCCTATATTCTCTTATGGATCCCAGCTCAGAGTCGGTGAATCTAGCTAAGGAAAGCCCAGAACACCCAGGGGCTGCCTTGTGCTGCCTCTGATCTGACATACAAACCTGTTGCATGTAAGATCTGAGCATTTTACATGTATTATACCTGCTATTTTATATCTGAGACTGAGATCAATCTTTGTGCCAGACTACACTACCCAGTTGCACCTAGAACAGGCAGTCTGGACATGGATTCTTGCATGCAGGTTGCTCCTTGCCTAGGTCTATATTGGAACAGTTCCCTACCATGATATTACACGTGGAACCATCCTTGCATGCAGCCCAAACCATGGCTTTGAAGCTGGATCACTGCTAGTCTGCTGTTGTCTGAGCTGTCTGGACAGCTCCTGGCTTCCAAATGGAAATGGAGAAACCAAGCTATGATCCATGGGGACCATTGGATTCCACTCCAAATGGGGACCATAACCACCCCACATGCAATTGGGATTGACCTTGACACTGCCCATGCAGAAAAATCCAAGAAAAAGGGCCTATTCATGCCTCAAACAGGCTCTGGGCGATTGCCTAATCACCTAGTGAATCGCCCAGAGATTGAAATGGGTTGTACAACTGTCTAACCCCTGTGGGCCTTCACCAGTGGGCCATACACAGTGTGAGGAGGTGGTAAATCACCAAAATACCCCTCTTCACATCTGTCCATGGTTATCCATATATTGGGTACCCAAGTGGGCCCCATAGGCCCTAGTAACCCTGCCTGTGATGGTCCAGCTGAACTGTTGACCTGAGAACTGATTTGCAAGGCTGTCAAGACCATGTACAACTAATTACATTGATAAATATCAGATCTGACCCTAAACCACATCTCTGGATGATGCACTGGGACATGGACCCGAAGGCCCAGTGCAAGACCCAGGGAATTCCAGGTGATACCAGACTGAACACCAAGTCAGACCAGTAAGCCTAAACCAACACTAGGTTATCCAAAACAGTTTTGAATAATTAAAATAACACATTTCTGATTTATTACTTTAGGATTTGATCCCGCGCTCGAGGTGCACAGCCAGACACCGGCCGGAACTGAACCAATAATTGAACCAGTAGGACCATACCAAGGTAAGTGAAATGTTATCGTGTATGTAAATGCAACATGATTAATATGCTGAAATTAATCTTAACATTATGATACTGTGCTGTATACTTAATTTATGTATTTTGAAATCTGAAAACAACATTGTGTTGATTGCTGGAATCTATGGTTGAATATTGTATGCTGTATGTGATTGTTAGACTAGATGCCGTAGCCGACTTGGAAATGAGGCCTGTTGTGGCCCATATAATGGGATGCGGATGACACCACCCGACTCATACGATGCCATATAGACATATTGGGCTAGAGTTTCATCACCCGTGCTACGCACCCTTGCCAACAAGGGATAAGGTGTTGGATGCCTGTGGGAGTGACCATATGAATGAGAAAAGAAAAGAAAAAGAAAAGGGAAGAAAATAAAAGAAAATAAAAGAAAAGAAAGAAAAGAAAGAAAAGAAATGTTATTGCACCTCAAAGGTGAATTATGGGCTATAAGCCAAAGAAAATAAAAGTGATGAAAAAGGATTGATGCCTCATAGGTTAATCACAGAGGGCTAGTCGTGCTGACCTTGGTGACTGATGCGGTAGCTAACTGGTCCTCTCTGACAACTCAATGGGTGTATTGCGGGAAGGGGTTAAAAGCTCGCACTAGGGATACATGTATTGGGGATTGTAGTAGCACTAACTTGCCTTAATTGTGATGTTTGGTGGCTAATTAAATAAAATGAACTGCACCACATGTTGGACTCATATGATTGCGATTGCATGTGCATGCATGATGATGTGTTTCATTCACGGGCTCGGTGGAGCTCATACTCTGTTATACATGTTTCTTTGTTAGATGATCCTGCAGGTGGATGTCACTGTGCCGGGGAGACTTATTACCCAGAGGAGAGCCATGGTGGTTATGACTATATTGGTGTGGACCCGAACGGAGGTTATACTATTGGTGTATGTGTTTTCGGTGATTGCTGAAGATGACCCGTGAAGGGTGTTGCTGTTGACTTTTGTCTTGGGGACTCCTTTTTGTTTTTGATAGGAGTTTCTCCCCGTTTCTACTTTTAGCCTTCTTCTTTTTGGGGCTCGGGTTACTGTGCCCTGTATATATTTTCTTTTGTTTGAAAGTTGTATATGGTAGTGATAGATACTACTGTTCTCTGTGGGAGTGAGAGAGGGAATGAACAAAGACAGTAATGTACATATTATCATTTCCTGTACTGCTACACTTTTCAAATGCTTTAATGTATATATAGTTTCTCCGCAGCACTCTGAGTTTTACATGATGTATTATGGTGGATGTGTGTCTGTGAATGGATTAATTACTTCTAGATCAATGGGATTTGGCGGATTGCTGTCATGCAATTCGGGTCACCTACCTAATCCTCCCAGGGGGTGGTTTGGGGTGTGACAGAGCTTGGTATCAGAGCGAGAAGCTCTTTCTACATTCACAAACAACGGAATAGGAATAATAAAAATTGCAAGAAAATAAAATATGCAATAATTAAAAGCTATAGGGGGTAAATGTAAATAAAAGACAACCACACAAATTGAACATTAATAAAGTTAACTGTGGCAGAAGCTACTACATAAAAGTTCAGTGGAAGTACTACTTCCAATTACATCTGCTGGAACCAAAAAAAAAAAAAAAAACTAACATAAACCATGATAAAAAAAAAAGAGAGAACTACATCAAGTCAGGCTGAAAGATTTGTGGACTAAATCCCAAAAAGGTAAACTCGTGCTGGAAGGCTACTCCTAGGGAGGTATGTCGCTCCGCGGAGGCTGAGTCTGTCGGGAGTCGACGCGATAGTAGGAGTCCTAGAAGTCTAGGTGCCACTCCACAGAATCTACTCTTCCCTCCAGGGAAGTGAAGCCCTGATCCATCCGCATCGACATCTATGTCAGCTGGGTGCGAAGACCCTAGAATTGTGCCATCATGTCAGACCACCCATAAGACTTTGGCACCTGGGAACTAGTAGCACCGGTCAGCTCATAGGTGGGCAGATCTGCAAACTGCGCCTCAGTACCCTCTAGATCACCCCGCTCATACAAACCAACCTCCTGCTCCATCTCCATCTCCTCTCCAACCTCAGGATCACTCTCAGGCTCCCCTTGCATCTTCATCTTCTGGATTGAGGTCTTACTAATGGGTTTTGACCTGTCCCCATCCATATACTCTCCAGCCAGAGGAACTCCAAAGTACTGAAATACAAGGGTTAGGAACTTCCCATAGGGCAGGTTCCATTAGATGGGTTATGAGCATGATAAAGCATCACCTACATCAGTAAATATGGGAGGTTGATCACCGAACCCCACTTACCAGCCCCCAACAAACAATATGTGATATAAGCCCGAAGCATAGAAATACTACCCCATATTCTGCCCTTCAGATAAATGTTGTAAGAGATGCATCTACTAATGATCCTAGGTGTAGGCTTGTAGTCAGCCTCAGATTTTGGAACCCCATCTGTCCCAGTCAATGCCTTGAATACTATCCTCCTGGTCTCTGGAGAAAACATATCAGAAATATCTACCCAAGGCTTGTAATAACATCTATCGCCTATGTTGGGCAGTCTCAATATCTCTGCTAAGATGGCAGGGGTGAACCTCATGTCAACTCCCTTCACCCTGCTCTCTAGACCAAATCCTTGCACCCCAGAGGCTGGTACAAGGTTACAATAAAAGTACCGAACCAGGTTCGGGTAGAATGGCTATGTGGGTGATAGCATCGATGCCCAGCTTAGGGCATTAAACCTAGCATACAAGCCATATTGGTGGAAGTCATCCACTTGCACCACCCTTCCATTCACTATGTTTTTGGACTTGAATTTTGCCCAGTCCTTCGAGTGCTCAAATCTAGAGAACCAAAAGTGATCGAACTCCGGTTCCCTAGACGAGGAATCCTCTCCTGGTGAGGCAGCGGGTATCGTGGATGGTGAAGAAGGTGCAGGATCAGACCGCAGCCGCTTGCGGGTCACTGCCTTCCTCGCTGTACTATGCCTACCACTTGTGGGCATGGTGCTGCAAGCAAAGGGAAAAATAAAAAACAAATTAGGGCATAAAAATCTGTATTTTCAAACAAAAAGACAAGAAAAATGTGGACAGTAGTCCAAAATGGGAGAAAAGTGTAGGAAACTTACCCTAGATTCACGTGGATGCGCGGAAGACTCGTGTAGACACCTGGATTTGGTGTAAAAATAGTCAAGGAAGCCTTTAGAGCTCTGCCCTAGAGGTTTAGAAGACTTGGGATGGAAAATGAGTTAAAAATGACTACTCTCGGACTGATATAGCTTAGGCCCCGATTCTCTGGGCGATGCATTGGGCGATGGGGCCAAACGCCCAGAGAATCGCCCAGAGAATGGAAATTTCAACAACTTTGAGATATTTACATATGGGCTATTAGATTCCACCCTAAAATAGTATGATAAATACAATTACAGCTTTTAAATGATTATGTGACTAAAAATATATATATATATAGTAATAATAATAATAATAATATAAAATAACTAAATAAAAATAAAGCAATAATGGAGAAAACCACATAGGAACAAACAAATAAGATGAGGAGTGAGTGGTTTAAGGAAATAGAATTGTCTCTTAAAATGGCTTATTCTAGACATAATTTATACATTTAAATATTTAAATGTTATCTGTTTATATATATGTGTGTACGAACCATTGTATGAGTGATGCTGTGCAAACTTGAACATAGATACATAGGCATATTGAATTGTGTGGTTGTAGAATCTTGGGAAGGGCATTACCTAAAATTTTGTGCTTGCAAGTAGGCCCTACCATGCCCATAGCCTAGCCCAACAAGGATTAGACCTCTTAGGTTGTCGAGTAAGATAAGAACCCCGTAGGTACTGTAACACTATGTGCAACCTCGAGCTGACCTATCTAATTTCCTGTCTATGTTACTTAATTTACCTATAGTGCCGCATTTAATTTAAGTTGAGTAGCCATAGTGACCTGATACTTAGAAATTCTCCATTACAGGACCTTATCGTGTTGTTCGGGCTTGGAGACCCCAGCAACATGCTCTATATTAGACGACTGAGGAAGATACTAGCTTGGATACGAGAGATACAGTCCTGGACTGAGAATCAATTGGTTGTCTACTTGGCACTTGCAAATACTAGTGGACCTGAGGGTCGTGCCATCTGCCTTTCCCTAGCTGATGAGGTTAGGGGTGACATAGGATATCTTTACGTGTAGGCTCTTATCACCAGGACTGTCACACCCCAAACCACCCCTGGGAGGATTAGGTAGGTGACCCGAATTGCATAATGGCAATCCGCCAAATCCCACAGATCTAGAAGCAGTTAGTATATTCACGGTCCCACATTTGTAACATTACCTCAAGTAAAATCAGAGTGCTGCAGATAAACTACATTTATAATAATGAAAGAGAAAGCGTAGTGATACGGGAAATGATGTGATATACATATATAAGATTATTCCATTCCCCAATACAACCCACAAACCAAAAAGTGAAGCTGACATATACATAAGTGAAAAGAAAATACATATATATATACAGGGCGAGATAACTCAACCCCAAAAAGAAAAGATAAAGCTAAACCAGAAAATAGGAATGGGGATAAAATCCTATCAAAAGCAAAAAGGAGTCCCCAAGACAAAAAGCATCAAAAGTGCCCCTTGATGAGCACATTTATGTGTGAAATCTTAGGGCATAAAGCATACATTTTACCACATTGGACAGAGTTACTCGGTGCTTTCTTGTGCTTTTCAGGTTTTAGGTGAATTCTTGTGAAAATGGAGGAGATGATGTTAAGGAAATATTTTTAAGCTGATTAAAGGTATTAATGGCTTGGATACATAGCCCATCGAGTCAGCTTCGTAACGGTTCAAACGGCACTTGATTTCGAGTTGAAACCAAGAAGTTACGGCCGTTTCCGTAACGAAGCACGAAAATGGTCTATAGGGGTTTATTTGTAATTATTGACAGTCGGGTGGGGACAAAGTGAAGCGAAAGTTTATATTGCAGGGGTCTTAACGCAATTATTAGAAGTTATATTTCTTGTACCCGAAAGATTCCATTTGGAGGGCTCTGGACAGTCCAACTTCAACTTGAGATATCTTGGGCTCCCGAACTCCAAATTGGACGAAATTTGGGTCTATTTTGGGTGATTTTTCGCAAGGAACACAATGGTAAGGCCTATATAAGCACCCCATGGTCCAAGTTTTCTGAACGATAGAATGGGTATTTTATTTATTCTTGAAGGAATCCTAGTCATCACCCTTACTCTCTCTCTCCTCCAACTTCTCAAGGGCACTTATGGAATTCTACTAGGGATAGATTTATGTTGAAAGATATTCTCTCACCTATGGAAAGTTGAAAAATCAAAGATGCTTTGATTTTATTGCTTGGAGAAGATATCTACAAAGAAAAGGAAGCACTTGTTAGAATTGGAAGTTTACTTTTCTAGAAATAGAAGGTCTATGTAAACAATCTTTTCTTCTTCTTCTTTCTATTTTTTTCTTTTTTCTTAGGATTCAAGGCATTGTAAAAGAGGAAGGAGAAGAGAATATTCTCTTTTCTTAGGGAATATTTCTCCTACACTTCCCTCTTCTCTCTTCTCCTCTCTTCCCCTTATAAATACCCCTTGCCCTCTGGGTTGTAAGGAGGTTAGTTTTTTAGTTCAGTTTTTAGTTAGTTTCTAGTTCAATTTTAATTCAGTTTTTAGTGTAATTTTTAGCTCATTCACTTAGTGAAATTTCTTCTCTTCTTCTCCTTCTAATTTGTGATTTTTGGCTTTTCTAAGTTCTAGTTTGTTTTATGATTTTTAGTTAATGGTTATAATAGGTTTAGTTTATGCTTTGATTTTAATTTAAATCTTCAATTGGGTTATAATTTCTTAATTCTAGTTTAGGTTTTAAGCCTTCTAGTCTAAGTTCTTAAGTTGATGACAAGACTTGAAGATTTAGAAGAGGTGGCCATAGTAAGTTTATGCAAGTATTCAAGCTTTTCAATTACATTCATGCAAGCACATCCAGGTTTTACTAGCTAAACTCTCAATCTCATTCTCCATCTCCTCTATCTCTCTCTATCTTCTTCTTCTTCCCCCTCTATTTATTTTATTTTAATTTTATATGGTTGTGGTTTATGGATGCATTTTTATTCCCTTATCTCTTTTTATGTGGTTAGTATGTGTGGCTGCATTTTTATTCCTTTCAATTCGCTTTAGTTTGATAGGTTAGATGCTCATATGTTAGGACGCCGATTTAATCCCTTAATTTTGTTAGATGCTTATGAGTTAGGATGCATTGATTTTCATTAGTTTAATTTAACACTTTAATTTGGTTCACTTTGCATTACTTTTAAGTTTGTTAAATAGAGTGGCGTATATCTCCTCGTGTTCGACCCGTAGCTACGATTGACCCGTACGCTTGCGATTTTATTTTAACTCAAACAAGTTTTTGGCGCCGTTACCGGGGAGATTATTGACCACTTTATTTTTTTGATTTTTAAGTAATTTGAAGTGCTTTAGTTTCTTCTCTTTCTCCTCTTTCTTTGAAAAAAAAAAAAAAATATTTTGAAAATCTCCTCTTGTTTCTTTTCTGTTTCAATAGTGTGCGCCCAATCTAAAGTCCTTCATATGCCCAAACCCAGCCAATCTTGGTGCCCCTTGATTCATTGGGTGGTTTGGATTGGCATGTGACTTATCTTTGGAGGTGACCACTCTTGATAGTAGAAAAATGACATAGTGAGAGCATTGGAAACATAAACGTATAGTAGTCCTCCACCCTACATCAGAATCCATTTGGAGTCGCCCGTAGGTGGCTCGTGAAGACTATACGGGTTCCCTTGCTGTCAACCTATATGGCAACCTTACAGCTTTGGAACTATTGTTTCGATTTCTGAGGGATAGATGCACTATCTACCTTGGGCTCCCTCTTGTTTTTAGTTTTTTTTTTCTAGTATTTTATTTTTCTTTAAACTTTTTTTTATGGGAGATCTCAATTTGGGATAGGTGGTTAATTTAGAATAATGGGAGATACACTTCCTTATAAGACTTTGGGGGAAAGATGGACCTATGCTAAGGCAACCATGATTTTGGAGGAAATGTTTAAACAGGTTAGGGAAGCCAAAAGTAGTGAGATAGAGAACAATTTTGCACCACCCCAGTACAATTTTTCTCCCCAACCCAACTATGGGCTTTCAGGAAATTTTGATTGGTCACATCCCCAGACTATCCATGTTATGGAAGGATGCCCTAATCTTTATGGGGGTAGCAATGGTGATGAGAATGTGAGTCCTCAATTTCAATACAATTCTTTTGGCACTTACAATCACGGGTAGAGTGATCATCCCTATTTCTCGTGGGATCAATGGAATAACCAAGATGGACCACCCAATTTCCAATATCATGGTCAGTATGGTTCTCCAATGCCCAACCCTCCATTGAATCTCAATGAGCCACCTTTCCTTGAACCATACCACCAACCCCTTGAGTTTCAAAACATGGGTGAGGAGGCCAGACTGAATGAGCTTGAGAAATACATAGACCTTCTCACAACAAGCCAAAATACCATGGAGAAGCAACTCTCTCAACTGATCACCATGTTACAGGAGGAGGAAATGAGTACATTACCTAGTCAGCCTGAACCTAGTCTATGTTACCAGATTTCTGTTCAGAATGAACCACCCCATCCCCAGTTTAATGATATTGAAAGTCCACCACCCCAATTTGAGGTTAATGAGAGTCACTCCCGACAAGATGCTTTTCATGACAATTTATTTGTTGAGATTGAGTCTCTTAGTAGTGTAGCGAGGTTTGATGAGCTACCTGGGGAAGTCCACCTTTTGCCTGAAATTTCTGATTTTAGTGAGCCTAGTGAATTTATTGATTTAGAATCAGATTTTCATGATAACATAGAAAGCCAAGAAATTCGATCTCCCCCTCTCTCTTTGGAAAACTTAGATAATTGTCATTTTGAGGATTTCATTGTCTCACATGTTGATTTGTCCAAACCTCCTAGGTTTGACGATTTTATTAAGGAGGACAATGTTAGTCATAATGCCTTTCAAGCATATTTCCATGATCCTTATTTGGCAAAGCAAGTTATGCAAAGCGGATAGTTGTATTGCCAGGATTGATTTCAGTAAACCTCCAATTTTTGATGATTATTTAGATGAGGTTATTCATAATCCTTTTTATGCTTATTGTGATTCATTTTTGATTGGTTTTTCAAAGAATGATAGGTGTTTTACATTACAAACGGGAGAGGAGGGACGGATTTATGGCCTGAGTTTTAATGCCTTCATTTTCCACTGTCCCATGAGGATAGATTTTTCTATTGGATATTTCTCAGTTGTGCTTAACTTCCATATTATTTCTCGCTTTACTAAAATTCATGGTCGAGTATTTTCTGGGTCTGAAGCTATTTCTCCATTTACTGGCCTTGGATTGAGATTTTTGTTGCTGCTCCTAGCACTTTTTGTAGAGCTCATGTGACTCTGCATGATCCTCTTTGTTGATTATATCCGGTAAGTCCCTTCATCTCCTCCCTTGTCCTTATTCTTTCTTTTATGCATGCATTGAGGACACTGTATGAATTAAGTGTGGGGGGGGATGTTGGGCTTAATTGGTGAATTTTGATTGTGAAAATAGTTTGGTTTTGTGCATATGTCTCTTTGATTGCAAAGCGAGAGAAAGAGGGAATTAGGTGTCCTAGCATGCAAAATAATAAAAAATCCCTTTTCAAGGACGGTAATTGGTTTGTATCCGGTGAGAGGGATTGAATTGGAAAATATGAGCTTTATTTCATTTGATGGCTAGATTCTTCTATGTGTTTTATGGACCCTTTGATCTTTTGGCTAGTAGTTGGGACCAATTTGTTTGTGGCAAGGCAAGGCATGAAAGTGGAAGTGAATGAAAAAAAGAAAAAGAAAAAAAAGAAGGAACAGAAAAGAAAGTGGAATTCCTTGGGACTAGACAGGGCACTGTGCCTCATGAAGCAGGGTGACTTGATCGAAATTCCTTGGAAGGAAACTCAAAAAAAAAACTCTTGCATCAATGTCTCAATGTCTTATGGATATATGCAAAAAGCGAAGCTACCAAGTATTTGGGTGTCTAGTGAATGCTCCACCATGTCATTCAGAGAACAATAGTGGAGTAGAAATAGAGTTTATGGTTAAGAAAGAAAAAAACTTTTGCCTTAATGCCTGAAAAAAAAAAAATATGGTCAACAATACTCAATGCCTAAGTCTTTGGTTCCATCGATGCTATGGGGAGTTTACTTGAAGGTGAGTAGTGTTCAGAAAATATGAGGAGATCCCTTAAACTTGATGCATGCTTGTTACTTGAATTGATGTGGGGTGATAAAATTCAAGTGTGGGGGAACCTTTGGCTCCTTGATCTTTAGTTGAACACTTTTTGGGATTATGTGCACTGTCCTACTTATGCTATGATTAAAATTTACAGCATTCATTTACAATTGAATTTTGGGTGTATATTCACTGCAAACACCCACGAGACACAACTCGTCCACTAGGGGTAACCTAGGGGTTCAAAGGCTTGTTGCACATGCTAAGTGCAACCGTGATTCCTACGAAAGTGAGTTAGGATTTTCTGCATTCTAGGTTAGTTTTTCTTTTGCTTTACTTGAGGACAAGTAACGTTCAAGTGTGGGGGAATCTGATGAGCACATTTATGTGTGAAATCTTAGGGCATAAAGCATACATTTTACCACATTGGACAGAGTTACTCGGTGCTTTCTTGTGCTTTTCAGGTTTTAGGTGAATTCTTATGAAAATGGAGGAGATGATGCTAAGAAAATGTTTTTAAGTTGTTTAAAGGTATTAATGGCTTAGATACGTAGTCCATCGAGTCAGCTTCGTAACGGTTCAAACGGCACTTGATTTCGAGTTGAAACGAAGAAGTTATGGCCGTTTCCGTAACGAAGCACAAAAATGGTCTATAGGGGTTTATTTGTAATTATTGACAGTCGGCTGGGGACAAAGTGAAGCGAAAGTTCAGATTTTAGGGGCCTTAATGCAATTATTAGAAGTTATATTTCTTGTACCCGAAAGATTCCATTTGGAGGGCTCTGGACAGTCCAACTTCAACTTGATGACAAGACTTGAAGATTTAGAAGAGGTGGCCATGGTAAGTTTATGCAAGTATTCAAGCTTTTCAATTACATTCATGCAAGCACATCCAGGTTTTACTATCTAAACTCTCAATCTCATTCTCCATCTCCTCTATCTCTCTCTATCTTCTTCTTCTTCCCCCTCTATTTATTTTATTTTAATTTTATATGGTTGTGGTTTATGGATGCATTTTTATTTCCTTATCTCTTTTTATGTGGTTAGTATGAGTGGCTGCATTTTTATTCCTTTCAAGTCGCTTTAGTTTGATAGGTTAGATGCTCATGTGTTAAGATGCCGATTTAATCCCTTACTGGTCTTCATCAACAACCACTGAGAATGCTCGCATCATCGGTACGACCTCCGTCGGGGTCCACACCAATGTCATCATAATCACAAGGGCTCTCCTCCTCATAATGAGCCGCCATGCCACAGCGGCATCCACCTACAGAATCATCTAATAGAAAACATATACAATAGAGTGTGAGCTCCACTGAGCCCGTGAGTAAAACATATCATCATGCATGCATATGCAACCATAATCCACATGATCCTACATGATATGCAAGTCCAGATTAATTATTAGCCACCTGACAATATAGCTAAGTCAGGTTAGTGCTACTACAATCCCCAATACATGTATCCCTAGTGTGGGCTTGGTTACACTTTCCCGCGATACACCCATTGAGTTGTTGGAGAGA
Organism: Telopea speciosissima; assembly: GCF_018873765.1. Classification (NCBI taxonomy): domain Eukaryota; kingdom Viridiplantae; phylum Streptophyta; class Magnoliopsida; order Proteales; family Proteaceae; genus Telopea; species Telopea speciosissima. The sequence goes on from NW_025317570.1 coordinate 47,981, forward strand.
TCCAGCCGGCTCCAGCATCTCCCTACCCAGGTCAGCCCGACCGGCCCTCTGGATTAAACATGTGAGGTAACCGATTCAATAATAATTTCACCTTTCGGTGCTTCCCGACATGTAATTCGAGGATAAACTTTATGTGGCATATAGCTATGATTCACCTATTGGTGCTTCCCAAGCTTGTAGCTTGAGGCTTCCCGGCGTAAACACCCGAGGTTTTACGGTAGTCCTCACAGTCATCCAACACCTTAACCCTTGTTGGCAATGGTACATAGCACGGGTGATGAATCTATAGCCCCATGTTTATATGGCATCGTATGAGTCGGCCGGTGTCAACTGTATCCCATACTACAGGCTACCATCGGCCTCATTTCTAAGCCGAATACGACATCTAGTCTATCAATCACAATCATCATGATATATTCAAGCAGAATTGATCAACAGTCATACGATGTGTAATATTTAAGAAATTTGAATTTAATTAAATAACAAGCAATATAATTGAAGAATTTAATTGCAGGCATAATAATACTGTTACACGTATATACACGATAATATTTCACTCACCTAGGTTTGGTTCTATGAACTCAGTTGTAATTTCAGTTCCGACTGCAATCTGGCAATAGGCCTCGAGCGCGGGATCAAACCCTAGATATAGATCAGAAATAGGTTATTTAATATTCCAAACTCTTTTTGAATGTCCTAGGGTTGATCTAAGCTCACTAGGTTGACTCGGTGCACAATTGAACATCACTTGGAATTCTTTGGGCCTTGCACTAGGCCTTAGGCCTATGTCCCGATGGTGGGAAAAGTACGGGCCGATTAGGTGGTGGAGGTGGTGCTGCATGCTCATGCATCATGGTCGTAAATTACGTAGACATTTGACCCAGCAGTTCTTGTTGTTGCTGCATGGTCCACATCATAGTGGTCATGAACGCAATTACCTCGTCGGCTGCTATACCCGACTGAGGTGCTGCAGCAGTGGCTTGAGCAGCTGCTGGTGCCCCTGACGAAGCAGCCAATGCTTCAGAATTTTGGGCCTCAGTTCCATTTGGCAGTTCAACCTCTGGTATAATGCGAGGGCGTTTTCCTTTACGACCACCTCGAGAACTTCTTGTGTTGGCCATGGTGGCTTTTCTGAAAAGAGCAACATACTTAATAATCCAACACTTCCTTTCAGGGTCAACAGAAAAATTCCTAGTTAAGTCATGTACACACCTATTCCACAGTTCCAGTGAATTTATGTAGTCATACCAGCAAGGCGTGTTATTAGATATGTTTTCTTTTGCTTGTTATAAAGTGTTTCTTTTATTTGTGTTCTGTTCTTAAATATATTATGCGATGGTAAGCTATGCATGACACTATATGATTGATTTAAATTTTTTGTTTTAACCAAAGATCTTTTAAATATGTACCTGAGTGTAACAGGCAAGTCTCTGTAACTGCCAACTGGTGATAATGTTCTGCACGTAAAGGTAGGCTATGTCACCTCTAACCTCGTCTGCTAGGTATAGGTAGGTAGCTCAATCCATAGGTTCACTAACATCCGCAAGAGCCAAGTAAACTACTAATTGGTTCTCGGCACGGGCTCGTATCTCACGTATCTTGATTAGTCTTCTCCTCAGTTGCCTAATATATCGCATGTTGTTGGGGTCTTCCGGCTGGAATGAGGTAGCAAAGTCCTGTCATGAAGAGGTTCTAAGCATTGAGTCACTATAAATACTTAATTAAAAGAATTAAGTACATGGCTGTAGGAACTTATGAACAGGAGAAAACAAATAGGTTGGCTCGAGGCATCTTAGCATCTAGAGGTTCAACCTGACTGTACAACCTATTGGATCCTATTCTTGGCTAACCTAGGCTATGGGTATCGTAAGATCTACGCTCCCTAAACCTCATAGAGACGTATTACAACATACTTACATAGCTATGTTCAAGTTTGCATAGCATCACACCATTCGGTTCATGCACGCATAATATTAGGCACATATTATTACTCATTTATGTACACATCACCTACATCTAGGCATAGGCATATTTGTTTATCATTATTTATTCACATACAAAAGAAAAAAAAAATCCTAAATTCCCTATGTGTCTTATTTTTACTTCAACATCCCACAACATTGCTTTAACTTTCCTTAAACATATTATTAGATAATATTTTAAATTAAAATTTTTTATATTATTATTTTATTATCCCCTTTATATGCATATTTTATAAAAATTCATGTTTTTTTTGTGTTTATTGAAGCATTTTTAGGTAAAAACCAAGATTTCATAAGCTATGATGCAAAAACAGCAAAAATTCATTCTCTGGGTGATGTCTCTGGGCGTTAGATGCATCGCCCAGAGAATCGGGGCCCAGCTATATCAGTCCGAGAGGGTCCCATTTCACCTCATTTCTTCTCTAGAGCTCCCCAAACACCTAGGGCAGAGCTCCAAAGTCTTGTGTGACCATTTCCACACCATTTCTTTGCATTTCCTCGGGTCTTCCGCGATTCTACGGAATCCTAGGTAAGATTCTTTAACTTTTTCCTATCTTTAGGTCATTTTCCTTGTTTTTCTTGTTCTAGCTAGGATTTTATCAATTTCTCTTGCCCTAACTATTTCTTTTCTTCTCTTTTTGCAGCCAAATGTCTACTAGCCATAGAACAACGAGGAAATCCGTAGCACGCAAGAGGCTACGGTCAAAGAGCGAGCATTCCTCTTCTTCCTCTGTGCCACCTACGTCTCCAAGGGAGGATTCATCATCAGAGGAGCTAGAGTTTGATCGGTTCCTATTTTCTAGGTATGAGCACTCTAGGGATTGGGACAAGTTTAAGTCCCTTAAGATTGTGAATGGGAGGGTGGTACAGGTGGATGACTTCCATCAGTACAACTTGTACACTAGGTTCAACATCCTGGGTTAGGCCTCTATGTTGACACCCACAGAGCCATGTTATCCCAACTTGGTTCGTTACTTTTACTGCAACCTAGTGCCATCTGGGGCACGGGAATTTGGATTAGAGAGCAGAGTTAAGGGGGTGGATGTTAGACTGACCACTGCCACCTTAGCAGGGATCCTAGGGCTGCCAGACACTGGTGAGAGATGCTATTATAAGCCCAGAATTGATATTTCAGACATGTTCTCTTTGGAGACCAGGAGGAGGGTCTTCAAAGCATTGACCGGCTCAGAGAGTACTCCTAGGTCTGAGGCTTCTTATAAGCCTAGTGCTCGTATCATCAGTAGATGTGTTTCATATAACATCTACCCAAAGGGCGGGAACAGAGGCAGTATCTCCATGATGAGGGCCTACATTACTTATTTCCTACTGGGAGCGGGCAAGGGGGCTCCAGTTATAAACTTCCCATATTTACTACTTCAGGCTATGCTATATCACGCCCAAAACCCTTCAGATGGGAACCTTCCATATAGGAAGTTCCTTACTTTGGTCTTTAGACACTTCGAGGTTCCTTTGGGCGGCGAGTATATGGAGAGGGACTGGTCCAGGCCCATTAACAAGACCTCGATCCTAAAGATGAAATTGCCAGGGGAGCCAGGGAGTGATCCTGAGGAGGGTGATCAGATGGAGATGCAGAGCGAGGAGTAGGGTGATGAGCAGAGAGAGATGCAGGGTGATGAGTAGGGAGACTTTGAGGGGGTTGGTGCACAGTTTACAGATTTACCCCCGTACAAGGCGACAGGTGCCACTAGCTCACATTTTCCAGAGTCCTTTGAGTGGTCACAGATGATGTCTCACTTCCAAGGCCTCAGCACCCAGCTCACTGAGTTACCTACGAGGGTGGATCAGGGGCTTCTCGTCCCTTGAGAGCAGAGTGGGATCTGTGGAGCGATGCCTGGACTTTTGGGATACATTCTATCGCGTCGACTCATGCCAGTCACAGCCTCCACCGAGTGATTTACCACCGACAGAGTAGTACTCTAGCCAGCTTCTATTTATCCTGATCTAACATAACGTAGATGTGACCTTTGTCTTACTTTTTTTTTTTTTTTTTTTAGTTTATCTATTTTCTATTGTTGTGGTGTATATATTTTGTCAGTCTTATGTAAACTTGAAGGTAGTACCTTTAGTCAAACTTCTTGTAGTGGCTCGGCCACTGTTATCCTCATATTAATGTAATTATGCATCTTTGTCCTTTAATTACATCTACCTACCTTATTACATGTTTTAATGTTGGTAGCTTATTATTCCTATTCTGCATCCCGTGAATGTAAGAAGAGCCTCAGGCTCTGATTTCAAGCTCTTTCACACACAAAACCACCCCTGGGAGGATTAGGTAGGTGACCCGAATTGCATAATGGCAATCCGCCAAATCCCACGGATCTAGAAGCAGTTAGTACATTCACGGTCCCACATTCGTAACATTACCTCAAGTAAAATCAGAGTGCTACAGATAAACTACATTTATAATAATGAAAGAGAAAGCGTAGCGATACTGGAAATGATGTGATATACATATATAAGATTGTTCCATTCCCCAGTACAACCCACAAACCGAAAAGTGAAGCTGACATATACATAAGTGAAAAGAAAATACATATATATACAGGGCGAGATAACTCAACCCCAAAAAGAAAAGATAAAGCTAAACCAGAAAACAGGAACGGGGATAAACTCCTATCAAAAGCAAAAAGGAGTCCCCAAGATAAAAAGCATCAAACGTGCCCCTCACTGGTCTTCCATCAATAACCACTAAGAACGCTCGCATCATCGGTACGACCTCTGTTGGGGTCCACACCAATATCATCATAATCACAAGGGCTCTCCTCCTCGTAATGAGCTGCCATGCAACAGCCGCATCCACCTACAGAATCATCTAATAGAAAACATATATAATAGAGTGTGAGCTCCACTTAGTCCGTGAGTAAAACATATCATCATGTATGCATATGCAACCACAATCCATATGATCCTACATGATATGCAAGTCCAGATTAATTATTAGCCACCTAACAATACAACTAAGACAGGTTAGTGCTACTAGAATCCCCAATACATGTATCCCTGGTATGGGCTTGGTTACCCTTTCCCGCGATACACCCATTGAGTTGTCGGAGAGAACCAGTCGGCTCCAGCATCTCCCTACCCAGGTCAGCCCGACTGGCCCTCTGGATTAAACATGTGAGGTAACTGACTCAATACTAATTTCACCTTTTGGTGCTTCCCGACATGTAATTCGAGGATAAACTTTGTGGCATATAGCCATGATTCACCTATTGGTGCTTCCCAAGCTTGTAGCTCGAGGCTTCCCGGCGTAAACGCCCGAGGTTTTACGGTAGTCCTCATAGTCATCCAACACCTTAACCCCTATTGACAAGGGTGCGTAGCACGGGTGATGAATCTCTAACCTCATGTCTATATGGCATCGTATGAGTCGAGCGGTGTTAACCGTATCCCATACTACGGGCTACCACCGACCTCATTTCCAAGCCGAATACAACATCTAGTCTATCAATCACAATCATCATGATATATTCAAGCAGAATTGATCAACAGTCACACGATGTGTAATATTTGAGAAATTTGAATTTAATTAAGTAACAAGTAATATAATTGAAGAATTTAATTGCCGGAATAATAATACTGTTACACGCACATACACGATAATATTTCACTCACCTGGGTCTGGTTCTATGAACTCAGTTGCAATTTCAGTTTCGGCTGTAGTCTGGCTGTAGGCCTTGAGTGCGGGATCAAACCCTAGGTATAGATCAGAAATAGGTTATTTAAGATTCCAAACTATTTTTGGATGTCCTAGGGTTGATCTAAGCTCACTGGGTTGACTCGGTGCACAATTGAACATCACTTGGAATTCTCTAGCCTTGCACTGGGCCTTAGGCCTATGTCCTAATGCATGATCCAGAGATTGTGGTCTAGGGGCAGAACGGTCATTCACCACTGTGGTACATGATTCTAGGTTATTTTAGCTTCACAGTACAGTCCCCAACTTGGCAGTGCTGCAGGACCATCACAGACAAGGTTTCCATGCCCTGTGAGGCCCACTTGGGTACCCAAGGTATTCATACATGTGGACAGATGTGGGGAGGGGTATTTTGGTCATTTACCACCTCCCTACACTGATTTGTAGCCCATGGGTGAAGATCCCCAAGTTAGATCAGCATTTCTGCAAATTTTCATTCACTGGGCGATGTCTCTGGGTGATATCTGCATCGCCTAGAGTCTGCAAACAACGTGAACAGGCTGAGATTCCAAGGTTTTTGACCATGAGCATTGCTCTTATCATTCCCCCATGCATGTTAGGTCATTATGGACCCCCAGGGGTGTTCTTTACACTGGTCTTCATGGATTTTCACCTGGCCCACCACTTGGCTGCCAGGAGCTGCCCAGACAGCCCAATAAATAGTAACTCAGCATAGTCTCAGCTGCAAACCAAGGTTTTGGCTGCATGCAAGGCTGGTTTCATATGTAAAACAATAATCTAAGGCTGCTATAACTTAGGGTTAGGTTGCATGCAGCCAGGGCACACAGATCTGAGCCCAGACTGCCTGTTATTGGTGTAACAGTGCAGTGCAGTCTGGCATCAGCTGGGTTTCGGTCTCAGGTGTAAAACAGTCTTCAAAACATGGTTAAAATGCTCAGATCTTCCATCATCAAGCTTGCATGTTAGAACTGAGAAGGTTCATGGCAGGCCCCAGCTGTTCTAGGCTGCCAATGGCTAGAAAGGCTTTCAAAATACAGAGAGATATGGTGGTGAATAGTAGCAGCAGAGGAGCAGCATCTCAGAGGTATGATTTTTATACCTGAATGTTCAGAGGCTGCTCGAACTGGGCCCTGGAGGTAGGGCTGCTCCTCCTCCTTCTCCTTCTTCTTCCCTTCCTTTCTCTTCTTCTCCTTCTCTTTTCTCTCTTTTCTTTCTTCTCCTTCCCTCCACGGTTTCAACAGTAGCCAAAGCTCTAAAATGAGCTAAGGCACTACTATTTATAGGCT